>NC_140939.1:42243434-42385934 GCF_014529385.1 Adiantum capillus-veneris
GATTCTGAGGAAAAGTTTCTTGGTGAAGACCATTCAGAGAGGTCACCAGGGCAAGAAGATTCCTCACCCGACAAGGGTGTGGTGCCCTGTAAGGTACATCTCAAGAAAAATACCAGAAAGAGAAATATAGACTTCTCCGATGATGCAGATGTGCTAGAAAGTACAAAATGTAAAGAAAAGGAGGATGTAACTTCTCTGGAAGACCCAGCTGCAACTGATGAGAGGCTGTTTGATTTTGCAGCATCTTGTGGTGCTGGGGACAAGTATGATCTAATTCATTCTATGTTTAATCCAAAGTTTGACATTGAAGACCTATTAGCTCAGCACAGTAATTTCTTGCAGTCCTACAGAGATAAGTTTGAGGTGATGGTGCAGGTAGGAAGGGTTGTTCTGCCTACTATGACTCTTGTGCATTTAAATGACTGTGGTGGAAAGGGACAGGGAGTGAAGAAGTATAGGGAATTACCACCCTCTTGCCGACATTCAGTCTGCCCTTTGCACCAAAAAGAATGCAAACTCATTCAGGAAGCCTTTGGCTTTATGATTTACCTCAACAGCCTGTTTGGATTCCTCATGCAGAATCCTGATGAGGTGTTAGAGGAGCAGGATGCAGCACCAGAAGAGGAATGCGAGGAGACAACTCATATGCAAGAAGTCGAGGAGGTTGAAGACACAGTAGACCTTGAGGTTGAGGCAATTGAAGTACAAAGAAGTAAGATGCTCTCCGTGAAAACCACAGAAATCAAACTTCCATTGGATGTCAGTAACTTCACTGAGAAGCATGCTCAGATGATGTTGCCAGCTGTGCCTGAGTTCAGGATTGGAGACAGGACCTATATCTTCTTACATGATGTGCAAAGTGTGTTTTATTTAAGGGAGGATTTCTCCCTGGCTATTATTTCCAGAGTCCAAGAGGAGAGGAGTGGATTTGTTTCAGAGGATAGTAGTGATGATGAGGCAATGGAAACATCCAGCAATCCAATGGAATGCCTTCGAAGATGCTTTGAGAAAGCTGAAAAATACAAGGAGACACTACCTGATGAAGCCACCTTCCAAGCAATAAGACAAAGCCTAAGACCATCGAAAAGTAACAAAGAAGTGGAGGATTGGTTTAACCATTCAGGTCAGGGGTCAACTACATCTGTAGACCTGTGGCAAGAAAACCTCTTTCTGCAGGATGAGAGCTTCATGGTATCTCTCTCTCTCTCTCTCTCTCTCTCTCTCTCTCTCTCTCTCTCTCTCTCTCTCTCTCTCTCTTTGTGTCATTTCTGACATTGTATGTGCAGTCTTGGATTGCTGACAAGGATGACTTCCTTCGGCGCCGGACAAGAGAGTATCGAGGAAGGGATGCGGCCCTAGCACAGTACCTTTCAAAGCTCTGCGAGTCACCGATAGTAGTTTTTCACAATTCCATGTCACAAGAGGGTTCAATAGCAACTTACACATTCAAGACACTATCACGCTTCTTGGGTGGACCGGTGCTGCCCAAAAGTGCAGATAAAGTCATTCTTGTTGACAAAGTGTTTGCTAGAGATTGTTTTGGTTACTGCCCAGGCTATACAGGTGGTCGGGCAGCGTATTACTACACGTACACAGCAATGGCACTAGCTCTTGGAAGACAAAACCCAGATGAACTTTTAGAGTATGGCAAACATCTCATGATTCGTTACAAGGGTGACGTGCCAAAAAACAAAATTGAACCTGCAAAATTTTGATACACTTCAAGTAGCAATTGTATAAGATCATGTATTACATAAATTTTTTACAATGCCATCCACTCAGAGTATCTTTCTCCACTTGTGATTCACATACACCATTGTCTCTCTCCACCTTCGTTGACTTTCACGAGCTCCGGAGTTGTTGTATGCCATTGATCTTTTAGCTTTTTGTTGTTGTAAATGTCTGATTGCTTGTGCTGTTGCTGAATTTGCCAAGACTTCTTTTGCCTGCATTCGATGAATGATTCTACGATAGAACCATTCAAATAGTTCTCTCAAACTGTTAGCCTTGATTCGAGAGCCACCATGTCGTGTGTGCCTGAAATAAGCATTTCTCGCCATGTAATGAGACTTTTCCATCCCTTGGGTATTCCATATTGCCGGGTTCCCATACTTCTGTATAAAATATGGCAAATGATTGAAGATGATGTGCTGGATATGAAAACAGATTAGTTAGAATGTTTTACACTCACATATTTGCACATAAGAGAGAAAGAAAAACATGATAATACCATGTAGTGAGTAATCTGGGTGTCTGTCCATGCTGTCTTGAATGATTTTTTCAGAAGGTTGAGATTTTCCTTGAACTTGTTCATATCACCTTGTGACCAGTCATCTTTGTCGCACATCAAAAATAGGATGTCTATTGATCGCCAAACCTCAGCCTTCGCGTTACGAGTAGTTGGTTCGTGGTCTTTGACTGCAATATGTAGCTTTTTCCAGCTCTGATACTCTACCTTGCTAACATAAGATGTGTTATATATTTTTCCATGTTTTGTTAGCTTTGGATCTCTTGTACCTTGGGGCTTAGATAAAAACCTCCGTGCCTTCACCCCACCGATGGATGGTTTGCATGGGACATCCTTCTCAGCAGTTGATCTCTTTTCATCCCGCTAGATTTTCACATTGCCACCATGAAGCCCCATATCCGACAGTACCATTTCTAAGCACTGCAAGGCTACTTGTCGTTCTGCAGAGTTCTTAATCTTCCAAGCAAACCCGATGTATAAGTAGACCAATTTCTCTACAATTCTACAAAGGGCATGCATTGTACAAATGTGAACATTCACAAGTGGTATTTTCAAAACTGGTCGAAAAGCAGGATCCTCAATGTGACGTGTTGGAGCTTTTCTCCACCACTTTGGGTTCATGACCTTTGCAGGCTCCATGCAGAACAAACACGGTGACTTTGCCATTGCACCCATTCCACAATTATACATGCACTTTAATGTTTTAAGGTCACCTGCAAGATGCCACTGAACTTGAAAGTCTCCCCTTCCATCTAGACGTAGTACCTCTCCCTGGTTAGTCTGTCGATCAATCAGCTCCGGAATATTAGTTCGATGGAACACCCAATATAGAATCTCATGATCTTCTTTCTTTACCTGCAACACAAAATAAATGAGACTTAAGTAGATCTGAATATTTGAGCTTACTTGAGAATATCGCTTACCTCAAACGCACCAAGCCACCATATGTTAGATTCTGATTGAACACTAAAATATAAAGGATCATCACTGGGACACTTTGAGAGGGCTCTATTCATTAAAGTAATAGTAACACGCTCTAGCTTTTTCTCTTTAACAAGCTCACACTCATCCAGTTTTAACACAAAATGTAATAGTCCACGTGACTCTTCAAATGTGATGTTGTAAAACTCCACCATTCTCTTCTGTAGTATCCGCAGGTCCATAAAAATATTGTTGAACTCATCATATGCCACAGTGTTGGCTCCATGGCCACTGTAAGTTGCTTTAATATGAAAGGGTTGTCCAAGATAGTCTCCCTGTGCCTCGTTAAGCTGAAGCCTCTCTTTCCAAACACTTGAGGCTGATGGTAGAAGTTTGGATTTTATACCCTTCCTAACAAAGATGGATGAGACAGACTTTTGGATAGCCGAATATCCTCTTTTGCTTACACCAAGTGAATCAAGTGTGCCTTGTATCTCTTTTGCAGGCACTGAGTTCTCTGAAATAAAGCGGTCCACTACATTTCTTTGTAGAACTTTAAACTTCTTGTCATGTACTATATCTGCTGCCAGGCTTCTACTTATAAGTGGCTTCAATCTCTTTTCTATATTGGCTTTGGGGTCAATGTTTTCCTTGTCAGGATAGATTGAGTCTCTACATGAAGACAATGCATAAGTAAATAACAGAAAATTTGCTTCACTAACACTATTTAGGCACATGAAAACAATGCATAACAAGAAAAAACAAAGAGATTACTTAACTAAGACAATGTAGCCAACCAAGAAGCATCACCTTAATGCTCGGATTCTTTTCTTGAGACCTCCTGATGCAACCTGCAATGTTTCAAGATTGCGCAATTTCTTCTTTCGGATACGACCACCCAAGATGGTGTCCTTCATTTGACAACTTCGCACCTTTTCTTTCAGTTCTTGTACCTCTGTTTTATGTTGCAAAATGGTAACCTGATCTGTAGAATGTAAATGTGAAAGGCGAACAATCTCACATTGTTGAGATTGGAAAATGCTCTTGTAAGTTCCAGCTTCTCTTGTAAGTGATTTACAATAACCCAGAAGGCCGTTTTCTCCATCACCAGCAAAGGTCAATAAGCTTGTAGGATTGACAAACGGTGGAGACGCATTAGTTATTGGATTCTTAGGGTAGAGAGAGCCTCTCGTCCAGATATCTATGTGTTTAGCTCCTTGAGCTCTGAGCGTGTCTATGGAGGTGGGAGGTATATGTGTGTTTGTTTTACTGCGCTTAATCAATGGTTGGTACTCATTGTCCAAATCAATGTGAAGGTGATATTTGGCTCGTTTGTGGGTAACATTTGTGCCATTTGAGGAGTGCGCCATTAGCCAAATGTGCAGGTTTAATGGAAAGTGAATAGCGGCTGCGGATTTGTCCCTCCATGTTAGCCTCATTCCCTCCGTATTGACGTTGTTCATTCAATACAACTAAAAAGAGTATTATCCCTCAATCACTACGAACGAATGTTCAGAGGGGTAAGGAATCTACTTAAAGTACACTTTTTGAAGTTTTACTATGAAAGACCCAGCTCTTTTATTTGTCATTTTTTCTAGAGAGAGAGTGCAAAAAGTACATTTTCTTAGAAGGCCCTCCAAATGACCTCCGAAATTTCCTAATGCTGAGACTTCTTCAAGGATTGTGTGCAAGGAATTGCCTTGATTCACGCTATCTTCGGTGGATACTCTACTGGAGGTTTCTCCGAATATGTCTTGATTTACTAGTACACGACCATATCTAAGGTTCATAAAGACTGGTGGAGCCCTGGATAGAGTACTTACCCTTGGATTGAGTTGCCGTCAATTTCCACTTGACCTGATTGCAACCTCTGCTGAATTGCCAATTCCTCATCTGCAACCTGATTCTTGTAGAAATTTGATGAAGTTAGCTATTCTTCTATAAAGACATTAGAGTTTTTGTTAACTGTCGTGATTGGTCTATGTGTATCACTTCAAATCGAGCTATGGGAGTCAGCAATTGACTTTCAGATTCGACTTTAGCAAAAAATAAAAGGATTAATTTGCAACCTGGAAACTGAGTGAACATGTACCAATTTGGATCCAATTGAACCCAAAATTTCCTGGTGGCTTTGTATTATGCTGGTCTAACACTTTACAAGTTCAAAAGTCAAAACAGATGTCCCCAGGTAGCAGTAGTAAATAATCGTGATTATTTACTTTTGCTAGTTTTTTGCACTTTTTGGCTTGGTTTGACAAGTATACAACTTGTTAAAGTCCCTGGACAAGTTTCAACAAGTTTGGACAAAATCTGATCAAGTTTATCAACTGTTTTATGTCCACAGACTCTGATTTCAAGAATTTGGCTTAAGTCTCACTTTTGTGATCCAAATTTCACCAAAATTGATTTGTGGGGTCTACTTGATATGCTTGACCTTGTGGTATACTCAAATTTGCAAAAGTTTCAAATTTTGAAGCAGATGTAAATAATCACGATTATTTACTTCACCTAAATTTTTGCAACTGTTTGTCCCAGCTTTGACACAGATCTGTTAAGCACCTCAAGTTAATGTCCCTAGCCAAGTTTCATCAAGTTTGGACAATTTTTGGTCAAATGGTCATCAATTTTTTATCCGCAGACTAACTTTGCAAATTTGGTCACAATATTCAATCCAGTGATCCAAATCTGACCAAATTTGGTTTGTGAGCCTATTAAAACATGATAAAACTAGTGGTATGCTGACCTGGTCAAAAAAGTTGAAAAATGAGACAGATGTAAATAATCACGATTATTTACAACAACTGGCAACTTTTTGCACCTTTTTGGTTAAATGAGCATGTACACATGTTTATCACATCAATACAAGCCTATGAATCAAATTTTATCAAGTTTAGACAAATTTTTTCCCAATTCACACTCAAGATTCAGAAAGTCAGTACAAACTTTAGTTTTTACCTAGTTTTTTGCCAGTTTGGTGATCCAAATCTTTTGTGCCTTTACAAAAGTTGTTTGTATACATGCAATGAGTCAATGGTATGAACGTTGGTCAAATCTGAGCTAAAAGTTAATAATCATGATTATTAACTTTAGGCTTCAAATGAACACCTTTTTACAATTTTTTCAAAGACAGTCTTTTTATGAGTTATTTTAAGCCTATGAAGCAAGTCAAAACTTAATTTGTCCTAAAATGTCAAGAAAAAGTAAATAATTTGAGTTTTAGCCAACTCTTGAAATTTTTACCTCGAAGTGTCCTTGAGCTTACTAACTGGTTCATACAACTTTTAAGCTTACTCTTCAGTCAGGTTGAGTGGTTTCGAGTCTTTTCGTGCTACTTCTAGCCGTAGACCTCACAATGATTCTTTGAGAGAGAGTAATGTTATGAAATCCACCTCGGATCCTACTTACCCTACTCCTAGATTCTCATGCAATGGGGTTGTGGAAAGTGTCCACAAACACTCATTTTCTTGTCTTTTATGGTTTTTTGAGCATTGATCTTAAGACTTGTCTCATCTACAAATCATCCTCAAAATCCTAGTCTATTTCTACAATCCTACACTCCTAAAGGCACTCAGCAAGTACAATTACTTCCAAGCTACCTCTACACAACAAAAGACAACAATCTTAGGCTTTGTGGTTTCTAAAAGAAATTTTTGAACTCTAAGCGATCCTAGAGGAAGTTAAAGGATAACTTCACAAGACGCTCATGTTTTTTCCTAGTTTAGGTCTCTTCGATCCCCGGTAGTGGCACCAAATGTGGGACGCATGTCCAACCTCACTATCCTATCTTATTTCATTATTAGCGAGAACCACGATTAAATTGTCAATCCATGGGACGAAGCTGACTCGACTAGTGCATAGAGGCTACAAGAGGTTTTCAATCTCTTAGAAAACAACTAACAACTTGCATCTAACTCAAGCTACACTCAAGTGACTGAAATCACCAAAAGCCAATCACTCATTGACAAACAAATCACATCCGTTACATCATTAGATATCAAAACATAATGAAAGTTCTAGGACATGTTTATAAGACCTAAGCACACATTCTTATGGTCTCAAACCCCACTTTAGGTCAAGTTCCAAAATCGTGATTATTAACACAAGTGGATTTTGACCTAGTCCTTTTCGACCCAGAATGCATCTAAATGCTTAGTAATGATGCCCCAATACCCCGCATATGCTTAGTTTTTTATTTGAAAGTGTAAATTCCTAGTTATGATGAAAATAGGCCGCAGGTCAGCGATGCCAAAAGCTACGAAATATTGTGAAGTGCTTACGTCAATGCATAGAGCTCTTACCTGCGGTTGCAACGCAACAAAAGCGACTGCAATGTGGAAACCGGGGAGGGAGTAGGAAGCACGAGAAGGAGAGAAGTGAGAGCCGTTAGCTCATGCTGTGTATTTCATTATCCAAAAACTTAATAATAACTTACAAAAATTGGCTTTTATACCTTAGCCAAGGTTTTTAGTGGTCAAAACTAATAACCTGGGAGTTCTACCAAATATGGGTAATGACAGGTTGATACAATCTAGAAGCTTGTAGCCTCGGCTCATTAATTACAAAGTTTATAATAGAAAATAGGAGTTACATTATTCCCGATTTATCAAAATAATAAGTGTTTTACAATGAGAACTCCAAAAAATGGTATCCGTGTTAGCTTGCTTCTAACAATCACTCACTCTTCAAACTTCTTCCCAACATAAGCAAAAGGCTTGCACTTATGTTCTAGCCTCCTTTGCCATCTTCAAAATTCTATGCCATTTCAAGACAAGCTAAAACCTACTGCTGTGCATAGAACTAGCAAGATTTGTACATGAGACTCTAGCTTATGTTATAGTCTCCTTTTCCCATTCATGCTTCTCTCAAAATAATACCAAGCCCTATCCATGCATGTTCACTAGGCTTGCATTTGCAAGTGAGGATCCAACGTAAGTTCAAGCCTCCTTTGCTCACTTGAAAAAATCTATGTTGTTTTAGGAGTAGCTATTTTCCACCATTGTATCAAGCCATATGCATGCATACTAGAAGTGCAGAATACCTACAAGTTGAGACCTAGCATGTACAAGTCAAGTTCTACCCTAAATTTAAAGCTCTCTTGAAACTACTTTCCCAACTTATGCAAGAGGTTGAAGCTTAAGTTTGATCTTCCCTTATCTTGCAGATTCTATTGTAGATTAGGAGAGGCTAAAGTAAGAAGCCATATGCATGCATGTTTACTAGGGTAGCATTTTCAAGTGAGGCTACAACTTAAGTTTGATTATCCTTTACTCACTTGGAAATGCAGAATGCCTACAAGTTGAGACCTAGCATGAACAAGTCAGGTTCTACCCTGAAGTTAAAGCACTCTTGAAACTACTTTCCCAAATTATGCAAGAGGTTGAAGCTTAAGTTTGATCCTCCCTTGCTATCTTGCAGATTCTATCGTAGATTAGGACATGCTAAAGTAACAAGCCATATCCATGCATGTTTACTAGGATAGCATTTGCAAGTGAGGCTCCAACTTAAGTTTGAGTCTCCTTTACTGACTTGAAAACATTTATGCTTGTTTAGGACAAGCTATTATCCATCATTGTATCAAGCCAGACACATGCATACTGTGTGTAAGTGTGTACACGTATGAATGCCTACAAGTTCAAAGCTAGCATGTAAAAGTCAAGTTCTACCCTAAATTTAAAGATCCCTTGAAACTACTCTCCCAACTTATGTAAGAGGCGCGACATTAATTTCAATCCTCCCTTGCTATCTTGGCGACTCTATGCTAGATTAGGAGAGTCTGTAGTACCAAGCCATATCCGAGCATGCTTACTAGGCTAGCATTTTCAAGTGAGGCTCCAACTTAAGTTTGAGCCTCCTTTACTCACTTGGAAAAAAAATATACTGGTTTAGGACTAGCTAAGTTCGAGCCTCATTTGCTCACTTGCAAAAATCTATGTTGGTTTAGGACTAGCTATTATGAACCATTGTATCAAACCATACACATGATAGTATAAGTGTACACCTATGAATGCCTACAAGGTGAGAGCTAGCATGTACAAGTCAAGTTCTATCCTAAGTTTAAAGCACTCTTGACACTACTTTCTCAACTTATGTAAGAGGCTCGAGCTTAAGTTCGATCCTCCCTTGCTATTTGAAGACTCTATGCTAGATTAGATTAGGCTATAGTAACAAGGCATATCCATGTATGTTTACTAGGCTAGCATTTTCAAGTGAGGATCCAACTTGAAATCATCTATGGTGGTTTAGGACAAATGCTATTATCCACCATTGTATCAAGCCATATGCATGTATAGTGTGTGGAAGTGCACACCTATTATGAATGCCCACAAGTTGAGAGAAAGCATGTACAACTCAAGTTCTACCCTAAATTTCAAACTCTCTTGAACTAATTTCCCAACTTATGCAAGAGCCGCGACCTTAAGTTCCATCCTCCTTTGATATCTTAGAGACTCTATGCCATATTAGGAGAGGCTATAGTACTAAGCCATATCCATGCATGTTTACTAGGCTAGCATTTGCAAGTTAGGCTCCAACAAGTTTGCGCCTCCTTTGCTCACTTGAAAAAAACTATGCTGGTTTAAAGCTAGCTATTATGAACCATTGTATCAAGCCATTTGCATGCAAAGTGGAAGTGCACACCTATGAATTGCTACAAGTTGAGAGCTAGCATGTACAAGTCAATTTCTACCCTTAATTTAAATCACTCTTGACACTACTTTCTCGACTTATGGAAGAGGCTAGAGCTTAAGTTCTATCCTCCTTGCTATCTTGGAGAGTCAATGCTAGATTAAAAGAGGTTGTAGTACGAAGCCATATCCATGCATGTTTAGTAGGCTAGCAGCTGCAAGTGAGACTCCAACTTAAGTTGGAGCCTCCTTTGCTTACTCAAAAAAATCTATGTTGGTTTAGGACAAAGCCATTATCCACCATTGTATCAAGCCATACACATGCATAGCAGAAGAGCACAACTAAGAATGTCTACACGTTGAGAGTTATACAAGTCAAGTTCTACCCTAAGTTTAAAGCACTCTGAAAACTACTTTCCCAACTTACGCAAGAGGCTTGAGCTTAAGTTTGATCCACCCTTTCTATCTTGGAGACTCTAATATCCATGCATGTTTACTAGGATAGCAATTTCAAGTGAGGCTCCAGCTGAAGTTCGAGTCTCCTTTTCTCACTTGAAAAATCTATGCTCATTTAGGACTAGCTATTATCCACCATTGTATCAAGACATTGTTAAGGCGGTTACGCCGCTAGCGGAAGCTAAATAGCGAGAACTCAACCAACAACAGAATTTGTCAGACGAGGACGGAGCTTGACCCGCAGGCGCATGGAAACAACTAGGTGGGTGTCAAATCACCTACTCGACCTTCTAATGACAATCACTACTAAGGAAATCAAATCTAAGTTCTAAAATACGCAAGTGACTGAAATCCGTACTACGAACGAATGCTATACGAAACAGGATCTAGAATCATTGAATCGATCTCAAACTCAAGGGGAAGTCTATACACTAGGTAAGAACAACACCCTAAAGACTTGAACTGCAAAATCAACCTATAACCACTCCGTGCAGCAAACGCGTATGAAGACAGGCCGAAAAATACAAGTGACCGAAACTTGACCCCGATGGTATTAATGCGTAGCTCTACTCGTTGTGGTTCTATAGATATGCTGCACGCTCTATTCCGACACCCGAGTTGGAAGAAAACTCACACCGAAGCTCGTAGGAACTTACCACACATAGAAGCCGATAGCGCGCACTCTTGGTACCTGTGCGTAGCTCTCACCGTTGCTAACACAATGGCGATGTCGCTTCTCCAATGGCGGCCCCGTAGCTCGCGTAGCAAGAAGATAAGACTCTCTCTCTCTCTCTCTCTCTCTCTCTCTCTCTCTCTCTCTCTCTCAGACACAGTCACGGCGCTCAAAAAACTCACTTTGATTAATGATTGAATCCCCCTTTAGGTTACAAAACTTTGGCTTATATACCTCAGCCTTGGAGGTGAGAACATCTCTAATTATTTACATCAACAGGTGAAATTACTTCGGGATTACAAGCTGGAAACTCAATTGAGTCCCGTTACTTAATGAATGGCTCAAATCAAAATTAATGTCGGAAAGACATTTATTACAATCAATGGTTACAAAATGATGGGTGTGATAAAAAATGTGGGTGTGATCCTCTGCTGGCTCAACACTCCCCCCCTCCGCGTTCATGTCGTCCCTGACATGACTTTTAGGCTTGGTCAATAGAGTCCTGTCGTCTTGAGCATCTGCAAATGTGATTCGTAGCGTAGGTTGCCGATGGTCAAGGTTGGGCCGAATATTTTGCTTTCGTGAGTGAAAAAGCCGGTGTAGAAAGCTTCTTCGAATGTTTGCATGTGGAAGCTAGGCAAAAACATAATTCTTTGGTATAAGAGATGTAACACCTTTGGTGATGGCTGCAATGAAAGATCATACATCATATCCGTCACTGTGTCGGCCGTCGATAGTAGACTCGAGGTCGTGGCTTTATCTGGCGCGAACACTTCAATGCATTCTAAGAGAGTCCTGCAGATTTTCTTTAGCATCTGACACGAAAGGTCAGGAGAGCCAGTAAAGAGTTTGATGGTGCCCGTTAGGGTTTTCACCATGTAGGCTTTACCTATTCTCTCTCCTTCCTTTGGTCCTGGCATCCTGGGATAATTAAGCCAATTTGGCTTCTTTTCTGCAATCCTTCCATGCTCTTTCCAGTTTCTGACTCTTGGCACCGGGCAGAAGGTTGCATCCTCCCGAATCTCCTTTGGAGCCTCTACCAAGTAGATAAGGTAGGCTGGGTATTTGTTCAGCCAACCTTTCCTCCATCTAGGTTGAGAATCTACAATCTTCTTTGATTGTTCATCCTTTGTGATGTCGCCTTCGTAAAGAGCGACATACTGCTCCTCCTCTATTCTCTTTTTCGTCTTTATCACTTCAAATTTCATCAGAGGGAAAGGCAAGCTGGGTTGCATCCACTCTTCATGGAGCACTTTTGTGTCTAAACCTTGAAGTCTAATGGAGATGAGGAGTCTCCTTTCCCATTCCATTTCCGCCTTGGCACTTTCCTCTGTTGACTTTTCTATTTGGTCCTGGAGCCTTTGTTCTTCTTCTTCAGAGATTCCTGAAGTTGAGGCCACTTCTTGAACTGAGGCTGGATCTTCAATTGTGGTTGCCTCTCCAGTTTCTGGTAGCTCTATGGCTGCTCCCCCTGCTTCTTCTTGTGGTGTCTCTGTTTCTCTTCTTTGTTGCTCTTGGAGGTCTTGGAGCTGTTTGCGGAGGGCCTCATTTTCTGTCCTTAGTGTTTGGTTTTCTGATGTGAGCCTCTCCTCTGCAGCCAATGATCCCTCCGCCATGTGCAATCTTTGCACTTGCTCTAACCTTAGCTCGCTTTGAAAACTTCTGACCTGATCTTCCAGAGCTGGTACGAGGGCTCCCTCTTGTTCTGTTCCTACTCTGCTAGCTCTAGGGGTGGTTCTGAGTCTCGTGATTGTCCTTTCTTGAAGTTCGACTCTTTCCCTTAGCTCAATGAGCTCATCCTTGGCTGCCTCCAGCTCATCTTCTATTCGCTCCTTTGCTTCCTGTGAACTTGTTACCTCTCTTGAAGCTTCGGCTAGTTGGAGTATCAAGCCGTCTCTCTCGTTTTCTACGTCGTAGAGTGATGCTTTATGCCTTTCAGATTCAGTCATAGCATTCTCTAACTTCTTCTGCAACTCTGCTTCCTTTTGTTTTGCTGTCTCAATTGCTACTTCCTTTGCTCTGGATCTTTCTTTAATCTTGCTGAGCAGTTCATGCACCATGTGCATGTCTTTTTCATCTTCATCTGTCAACTTGACAGCTCTTCCTGCCACCACCTCCAATGGCTTCGGCTCTTCTAGTATGTTCTGTTCGTCCATTTTCTCTTCACTCTCCATTGTACCCTTTGTCTTTTCCTTCGTCCCTTTCCGATCATCTTGTTTTCGTAGGGATATCCCATAAACTGCCTCCAGGGCCTCTTCTTCACTGTATCCGATTGCTACCAGATCCTCATAATCATCTTTCTTTTGCTGAACTGGATCTATCTCCTTTCCCTTGGTCCCGGCCTCCGGCTTTTCCATAACTTCTGTTTCTATTTCTATTGTGGTCTCCTCAACAATAATTTCCGTCTTCTTCGGTCTTGGTACATCAGTAAAGGAGGGCTGATTGTCCTCAGTCATCTTGGCTTTCCCTTTGTTTGCTTGCCCGTCTTTCTCTCGAAGTTCAGTAGACTCATCTACTTCCTTCTTCTCCTTGTCGTCCTTTTTCAGCTCAGCTTTTAAAAGCTATACTTCCTCTTCAGTATAAGGCTCGACAGGGTGCTGCTCCAGTATGGCCTCCGACTCCTCATAAGCTCTAATATATTGATCATATTGATCAACATGTGGCCTGGCTGAGCTGGTTCCGACTTTAGTGGGGTCTGGCACCCACATTTCTTCAAAGTCCCCCTTTAGAGTTCTTTCCGCTCTAAACTGCTCCACCAGCCTTTCCATTCTTACGGCTTTTTGACTTTTGGTTTGCTTGGGATCAACCTTCTTCTTCGCTTTCTTCTTGAGCGGCTCGTCCACAGCCTCTTCAGGTTCTGAAACTATTTCTAGTTTTCGGCGTGCTCTTGTGGACGCCCTCTTGGATACTTCTTGCTGTTCTTTCTCTTCATCGGCTTCTCTAAGCCACTCATTCTGGGACGGAACCCGTGGCCCTTGATCCCTAGCTCCAATAGCTTCATAAGCTATTCTTGTTAGGATTTCTCCTCCTCCTATGTACTTTGGCTTCTGGTTGTGCATGGCGATTACTTGCTCGTGGATGTATTGAGCATAATTCACCTCTTTTGGCATGTTGCTCTTCAGTGCCCATGTGATGGTTGTCGCAATGGCATGGGGTGGTGTAGTATACTTCTGCGGTCTTTTACTGCACACATGGAAAAACTGGTTGTATAATCGGCAAAGGGTTGCCGCTCGTTGATCTGCCATATCTCCGTAGGTTGTATTTTGTTTCTTTGATCCATAGACCTCTATGGCCTCCCTTCTTTCTCTGACAGAACTCCCTTTGTTGTGCAGCTTCAATGCATCTGCAATGAGCTGTGGAGTGATCTGTACTTCAACTGTTTCTCCATCCATGGCTGTCAACGTGGCTTTCCCATCCTTCTGAATGGATGTTGCCAACTCATACACTCTTCTTGTGTCTACACCTGATGGTCTCGAGGTGAAGAACCTGTGTAAGTCAGCCTTTTCCAGGTATCTGCTGATGTTCTCTGATCTGCTATAATCCACTAATTCTCGTGGGATCATAGGTACATCGACCGATTGCCCTTGAGGATCTCTGAAAGTCCCCTGGTAGATCTTTATTCCCTCTTTTTCTAGTACTGCTTCCTCCACCCAAGTCTTGGTTGGCTTGAGGGTCTCTGTTGGAATATCAAAAGGTTCTGCTTCTGCAAGAGCATCCTTGATGGTTGGTCTTTTTCTCTTAGTTGCCGATGACTTAGCGGAATCCATGGATCCTGTAACTCCAATTTCAGAAGTTAGCGTCTTTTTAGTACTGAAAGCCGAAATGAAGCTTTTAACTATTCAAATGACTTGAAAATTGAAACATGAGCTATTCAGGGCCTAAGGATGCAGGGTAGGTGAAAAAATATGCAAGCTCGGCTCAAAATCATGCTGGAGACATCATACGCGTATGATGTCTTTTGTGTCAAAATGACTTCATATTGGTTGTGCTTGTAGCTGATAGTGTATACATGAGTATCATATGCTTGGATTTGAGTTTGGATCCCATTTGGTCAAGTTTTGGCCAGTTTAGTCCAGTTCAGGCTCTTAGCAAAATTTTGAAAGGGAAATGGATTTTATGATCTAAATTGGATAAAACTTGGTGGTTCACCTTCAAATGGCATGTAGATCACTTCTGTTTGGTGGTTGAAGCCCTGAGGTGCCAAAATCACATAGTGAGACATCATACGCGTATGATGTCTTTTAGTGCATTTTTGGACCAATTTTCTCTATAAGCTTGGTTTTGGCTTTAGATAGGCTTATTCAGTGGATTTATCAAGTTTGGATAGAATTTGGACTAAAAATGGCTCTGGAGACATCATACGCGTATGATGTCTTTTTCATCAATTTTTCATGGGATTGGTTCTGTGGACTCTCCATGTGCTAGTGAAGGACTATTTATACTCAAATCTTGGTTTGGACTTGAATATGTTGGATTTGGGACAAAAATAGGCTTTGTATGAAGGATTTTCTCTTAATTGGGCTAATGGGGTGATCCACCTGACCAAATGGTTCCAAACTTCATATGTAGCATGTCTTAGATATATATAATGGATGTATGATGACAAATGAGCATTTTTGGCTCTGTAAGTGCAAATAGACATCATACGCGTATGATGTCTTTTGTGTCAAAATGGTGCTTTTTGGTTCCAGATAGCTTGTAGATGTGTTAATCAACAATCCTACAAAGTTTTAATGAGTTTGGAGTTATTTTGACAAAATTAGGACCAAAAATCAATTTTATGGCCGTCTTTGCGTCTTTTTGGTTTTCCTTGGGTTTTCTAACTCCAATTCTCATGATACTTGGTTCATAGGATGTGATTTAACATGTGGAATGAGGCTATGCACTCAAATGTTGAAATGGATGTGAAAATCATGCTGTGAGACATCATACGCGTATGATGTCTTTTCTTGAAATGTTGGTCTTTTTGTGCAAAGAATGCTTTGTGCTAGTGCCCTAAGCCCTGCTAACTAGTTTTCAACTTAAAAAGTCATCAGTTTAGCTAAAAAGCCCCCTTATAGGCATTTCAGTCTCCGAAGTCGTCTTTTTGCCTTGGAGTTGAATTTCTTCAACTTTTCTTTTCGAGAGTTGCATTTCCAGCTCATTGGATATGTTGTGAAGCCACCTATTTGGTTGAACTTGACTTTGGCTCCCCGTTCTCCATCTTTCTCCATTTGGTTGCCCGAAAGCGTCTTTTTCACCATCGGTAAGTGAATCAGCTTTCTTTTGGGTTTTGCTTGCAAACATAAGTCATCCATGTATATTTGAAGCTGCTTGTGAAGTTTCATGTCATTTGGTCGTCAATTTTAGCCGTTATGCCAAAATGACGCTTTGTGTGTCCGCCGCTGAATCGGTTGTTCCGACCTACTTTTGGTGATCCAAACCCGGAGATACTCCATGGTTGCATTGCCCTCGATGTTGTTAAGCTTCCTGAGAAGTTTTGTGTCGTTCCAACAACTTTTTTCTGTTTGCCTCTTGCAGGCTCTGTTGACCTAGGGTTTTTCCAGTCGTTCTTTCTCGAGCTTTGAGTGCTAGAAACTCATCTCCTATACTAGGGTAACCCACCTCTAAGTTCTTGCAAGGTTTGGTTATGCGGTTGTGCCCCTACCCAGCGTTCCTCCCCATTCCCCGTCTGCTCTTGTTTCTTGGTTTTGGTGAGTTTTCGCGACAAAAGTTAACGATAAGCATCAAAAGCTTATGGCAACGAGTCTACCTCTCATGTCTGGTGTCCTCTGAGCTCTCGTAGCAGTCGTAGAAGGCGGTAGAAGGTCGGATGCTCCTGTGTGCTCTTTGCTCTCTCCAAGAAGGTAATAGTGGAAATGAGCTTGATAGTGAAGTGAAAAATACTTAACTTCGGGCTTCCCGGATCACTTGTTACCAAATTTGACATGTGCTCCTATCTTGTCGTGAAATGCACTTTAGGATTTGAAATTTCTCAATTTGGACTCCGTTTGACTTGTTTCTGAGAAATCTGTCCACTTTGCCAAAATTCTGTCATTTTGGGCTTTCCGCAACTTTTTCAGAATTGTACCCAATTTTTATCCTGGGTTGCCCTTGTCATTAGGACCATCACCGTCTATTCTTTTCTTTGTTTCCGATCTCATTTCACCTGCTTTTTTATTTTTCTTTTATTTTTATTAAGAAAATCATAAAAAATAAAGGAAAATAGAAAATTGAAGCCAAAAAATTCCAAACATACACGATAAATAGCTGGTAACCCTGTGTATATGAATATACACTTCTTTGTGATTTCTGGACTTGGATTACCACTTTTTTCCACTTTTTAGCTCCAAAAACACTCTTATTTAGTGATATTTACACATCTAGAGACCCAAATTCATCATTTGATCTCTTCTTGTTGCAAAACAAGGTATATAAGGGCATAAATATTATCAATATCCGCAATCAAACATAAAAAATTGCAAAATCATGTAAGACACTGCCCTTGTAATATAATTTTTGTTTTTCTTTGTTTTTTCCGCTTGTAGCTGCTTTGTAGCTCCTGTATACCTCCCCCCCTCCTAGTCTGAGTCCTCCCGGACGACTATGAAGTCTCTGTGGGTGAAGCATTGTAGTTGTTTTGGTCATAAGTTCCCAATGCAATTGTAGAGCGACGATACAACATTCTTTCCAATAAAGCTGCTCTTTGTTTGATTGAAGGATTGGTGGTCGGGTTTTGGGTTGGTTTTGGCAATTTGGTAGTAGAATCAGTAGATGGATTCTTCGTTACCTTGTTGTCTTTTTTCACAATCCAAATCTGCTTCCGCTTTGCTTGTGCTTTCCACAAACTCTTTGCGACCCAAACCTGCTTTGTTCTGTGTGTTGATTTCCTCGCCTTGAAATACCTAGGAGTTTCCGTTGATTGTATTGAAGGGAGTTCCTGTTTACAAATCTTTGGGATCCAAATTTGCTTGCTATAGCTTTGTGCCGTCATGAACTTCTTTGGAATCCAGATCTGTTTCACTGTCCTTGATTGTCTGGAATCACTCTGTTGTCTGGTATTGAAGACTTTGTTTTCCACCTTTGTGTTCTCTGGCACAGCCTTTTTTGGTCTCCATACCAACTTTGACTCCGTTTTTTTCCAATGTTGAGCTGTTATATTATTGCTTGTCTTCCTTATCCACTGTTGAGAATTCCTCGTCGAAGAGTAATCCGGTTGTATAGAAACTTTTGGTTGCCATTGCTTCTTCTTTTTCTCTGGTTGTTGTTTATCTTTGTCTTTGGATTCGTCCTTTGGAGTTGGCTCTTCTCCTTTGGTGAACTTAACTGATTGACTTTCACCTTCGTATTTGATAAGCACTGAATTAGAACTCCAGTCAATCATTGCATTATATTGCTTCTGCCATGGTTGTCCTAGCAATAATGGATGTTGTGTAGCTTGGTCTTCAACCACGTAAAACATATGAGGATACACATATTGGTTAATCTGTATATGTAAAACTGTGCATCCGACAGTTTTGATTGAATTCTCAGAGTAACTCTTTAACTCTTGCTTGGCAGTTTGTAATTTCGTGTCATTTGTCAATTGTCTATACAAACTGAGTGAAAGTAGGTTAGCTTGAGCTCCTGAATCCAATAGTGCTCTGGCTTTGATTTGGTTGGTCCCTACTTTGCATTCAATGATGGGTTCTTCTTTGTCATTTCCCATTTATGTTATACTGACTGCGTTTATTCGTATTGCTCCTTCATTGCGCTGTTTCTGACGCAGTAGTCTTCTTTTCTCCATTCTTTTCTTCGCCTCAACTTGCGCTTCCTCTACAATCTTTTTCTTTTTTTGGACACGCAGCTTTTCTTGATGTATTTTGAGAAGCATGTCTTGTGTTAGCGGCAACAGATACTTTTTCACTCTGCATCCACTAATCTAATTGGGCATTTCTTCTCCGTCTAATGTAGCAAGCTTGACGGCTCCACTTGGTGATAGATCTTTAATCACCAGAGGTCCCATCCCTCGCTTTTTAAGCTTCTCAGCATGCTGTTTCAGAGTGTAAACTAGGACATAGTCCCCAACTTTAAACTCTTTAGTCCGCACATGCTTATCAAAAAATTCCTTTTGTCGCCTTTTTTGAGCGTAGATGGAAGCTACTGCTTTTAGGCGAAGCTCATCTAGCTTTTCCAGGTCATCTATTCTATCAGAGAGCTCGTGCCCTGTCCACTCTAGATCCTTAGCCACCCTTAATGTTGAAATCAAGAATTCTATTGGTAAGATAGCATTTAGCCCAAAAACCATGTTATATGGGGTCGTTCCTATTGATGTTTTATATGCTACCCTATATGCCCATAATGTTGAATGCAACTTCTGGTCCCAGTCAGTTCTCGACTCAGATACAATCTTCGTAAGGACCGTGCATATGGTTTTGTTTGTTGCTTCAGCTTGTCCGTTTGCTTGTGGATGATACGGGGCTGATTTCCTATGGATTACCATGAATTCATCTAGAAGGATCTCTATCACTTCATTTATGAAATGTGTGCCTCGATCACTCACAATTTCTATTGGCAATCCATATCGTACAAAGACGTATTCATATAGAAATTGTGCCGTGGTCCTGGCATCTGCTTTTTGAGTTGCCTTTGCTTCGACCCACTTTGTTAGATAGTCTGTAGCCACAATGATGTATTGTGCATGAGTCTTATATGCAGGAGGTGAAATGGGTCCGACATAATCAATCCCCCATTTTGCAAAAGCTCTTGCCCCCATCATTGGTCTAAGCGGCATATCATCTCTTTTAAGTGGTACTTTGGTCCGCTGACAGTCATCACACCGTTTAACGTATTCCTCAGCGTCCATATGTAATGTTGGCCACCATATTCCTGCGGCTAAGACAAGTTTTGTTGTCTTATCACTGAGAAATGGCCTCCACCTACTCCTCCATGAGCTTGCTCCAGGATTATCACATACTCAGACTCTGATGCGCAAATCCTAAGCTGGTTGTCTTTACCTCTCTTATAGAGTTGATCTCCTATTAAAGCGTAATCTCTAGCTTCTGTCTCTACAGATTTCTGACGAGCTTTTGACGTTCCTTCTGGGAAAGTTCTTTTGTGAGATATTCAACAATATATGACTCCATTCTGGAGCGATCATTATCTGATATAATGTTGAATACTCGGCTGGCGGTTTTGATGAACATACAATACATACAGTGACATATTCATGTACGCTTTCTTTCATTCCTGGCCAATAGACTCCCAATTGTAACAAATTCCTATATGTGTTCCTTCTTGAACAATGAAATGCACATTCCTGAACATGTGCTTCGCGCAGATATATACTATATTCCTCAGGATTGATGCATAGTCGTAAAACATGATCATTTCCCAATTGATACAACCTTCCTGCAACCAATTGAAGATTCTTGGATTGCTGAATAGCAATATGTTTCAGGTTGTATTCTCTTCTATCGAACTCTCCTCCATAGGTTAATAGGTTAACGACATTTTGAGACCACTTAGGTATCATTTCTATGTTGAACAAGTACGCGTCTGGCATGTCGTCATCTACTCCTATAGGGTCTTCTCCATTCGTCAATCGCGAAAGATGATCAGCTCTAAGATGTGTTTTTCCTTTCTTTACTACTACCGTGAAGTCGAATTCCAGTAAGATAATGAACCATCTCACTATTCTCCCGGTATTGCATGGTTTATTCACTAGGTAGAGCAAGGCTTGGTGATCCGTAAAAAACACAAACTTGTTGGCTAGAAGATAATGCCGAAATTTCTTCACAGCATAGATCATTCCTAATCCTTCTCGCTCTGTTGTGGTGTAATTCTTCTCTGCATGGTTGAGCTGTCGACTGGCGTAACAGATAGGAAAATCCATGTTTCCTTCTTCTGGC
The DNA here is from genome assembly GCF_014529385.1 of Adiantum capillus-veneris. Lineage (NCBI taxonomy): Eukaryota > Viridiplantae > Streptophyta > Polypodiopsida > Polypodiales > Pteridaceae > Adiantum > Adiantum capillus-veneris. The sequence continues at coordinate 42,264,225 of NC_140939.1, forward strand.
TGAGCCAGAATGCATCCTATTGCATATGCCGAAGCATCTATGTGCACATGGAATATCTTCTCCCAATCTGGTGATTTCAAGACTGGAGCAGTAATGAGTGCCTCTTTCAATTTCTTGAACGATTCCTCACACTCCTCTGTCCATTCAAAGTTCACTATTAGCCTGTAAAGTGGTTGGCCTATTATAGCGTACATGTAAATGAATCGTCTATAATATCCACAATGTCCCATAAAGCTCTGTACTTGTTTCGCATTGGTTGGTCTAGGCATATCCACTATAACTTTTATCTTCTCTAAATCCGTGGATATTCCGTTTTGTGAGACAATATGTCCCAGAATTCTGCCCTGTCGGACCATAAACACACATTTCTCAGGATTGAGACAAATGCGATATTTCCTACATTTCTCAAATACTTTTCTTAGGTGTTCTAGATGCTCATCTCTCAGTAGAGAATGTACACATAAGTCATCCATGTAGATTTCTAGAAACAGCCTTAAGTATGCTTTGAAAGCATGCGTCATCAGCCTCTGGAAGGTTGCGGGAGCATTGGTTAGACCAAAAGGCATAACTCGATAAGCATAAATTCCCCACTCTGTTGCAAAAGCTGTTTTATGTTGATCTTCTGGTGCTATGGCTAGCTGGTTATATCTTGAAAAACCATCAAGAAAGGAGTATGCTGTTTTCCCTGATACGCGCTCTAGAACATGATCAGTTATTGGCAGGGGATAATTGTCCCTGATTGTTGCAGCATTCACTTTCTTTAAGTTGACACACACTCGGAGTTTTCCGTTCTTCTTAGGTACTACCACAATCGGAGATACCCAATCGTGTGTTCAATCTCGTATATGAATTCAGCTTCCATTAGCTTATCTATCTCTTCCTTGATTCGCTTAGCAAAAGTATCATTATATGTGTATGGTCTCTGTCTGCTAGGCTTTGCATCTTGTTTTAGTGGGATTGTGTGTTGTCATATCGATGGGTCAACTCCCTTTAAGTCCTTATAAGACCATGCAAACACATCCCTGTACTCTCGGAGAAGACTCAAAAGTCTCTCTTCCTCACCTGGAGACAAATCTGTGGCTATGTAGACCGCTCTAGGTGGCTCACCTGGAGCTGCTAAATCAACTTTTTTTGCATCCTCCGGTCCGTCATAAGATTCGTTCTCCTTCCTCTCTCAAATAGGTGGGGTTAATATCACCTTCCTATCCTCTATTGTGAATTTCCTATAGTGAGAGGGAACATCCATGTTTTCCTTGATTTTGACGTTTTCATCCTCTCCACTCTCAATTTCTGTCGTCCAAACTTCCTTCAGAGTTTTCTTGAGCTCTCTATACTTGTTTCTACGTTCTAACTTGGACTCCGTGTATTCTCTGTTGCGCTTGTTCTTTTCTGATTTTTCTGTTTCAGTTTTCGTTCCATTCTTTTGAACTTGATTTCTTGAGCCTCTTTTGTCTTTTCGTAAGCTCTTTTGATCACTGCCTCTCATTCTTCCAGAAATCTTATCCTTAACACAATCTTCAGCCTTTACTAGCATTAGGAATTGATTTTTTCCTCTTATTCTAGGCATCGGATTGGTTCTAACCCCTTTTGTTTTTTTCTTTGCTCTATAGTGTTTCTGGCGTTGTTTAGTTTGGTTCGGAAAATCATAAAATCGGACATCCGTTATAGTTTCTTCGTTTCCGCTTGAATTGTCCGTTGACTCGTTGTCTGCTTCATTTCCCCACTCTGGATGATTGGGAATGTCGTGAAACACCTCTTCTTCATCTTCCTTTTCCAGTGTATCGTTCTTTTCAGTTTCTTTTTCGAGTACAGTTCTCAACATGAAATACGGAACCACGTCGTACCCGTCCTTGTCGCAAAATTTTGTTGTGGGACCATCCGGAATTGCACAAACATCTAGGGTTGCTAGAATGTGTGTCCATTCTAATGGTTCAAACGTGTCCTCTGGAAAGGGTTCTCTTACATAAGTTTCGTCTTCGATAGCCCTTTCTAAAACACATTCTTCTCGTTTCAGACTTCCACATTTCGAAGCTCCACACATCCATAACTCCTTGGGTTTACCTAACCAAGCTGGAAATTCGGATCCCGCCAAAGTAGCTGAATCAAACTTCTCTACCGGTGTTCGGTTCACATCTTTGTAGCTATGGTCTTTCAGGTTCACACGTGTAGTGGTTTCCATATTTCTCAAGTATATGTGATCGTAGCCCCAATCTTGGACCATTTTCAACTGTCTCATGAATGGTCTTCCCAATATGATATCATAGTTATTCTCCTTGGCAAAATCGACAATAGCAAAAGTATGTTCGTATTCAATGCCGCAAGAAGTCACTACAACTTTCTCTAATAACCCCATAGGTTTCTCCATGTGTCCATCTGCTAATTGGAGTTTCAACCTAGTCTTCCTTATTGCTGGTTTCCCCCATTTTTTCCAGATTTCTTTTGTAGCAATGGCTACCCCTGCTCCGCTGTCTAGTATTGCCATCGTCTTCACTCCTTGGAATTCAACTGGTAAGGTTGTATTCCCCTCTTCACCTTCGCAATACTCTCCGACCTTGTTTAAGGGTACAGGCTTAGCGTTCTTTTGTGGCTTGCTCAGCTCCTCTATGCTCTCTTGCAATCTCGATGTTGGATCTTTTATCCCGAATTTCTCCAAGCATTTTCCTACAGTGGTCCACATATGTGGTCTTAGCCTCAAAAGCTCAGCTAAAGTGATAGTGCATGTCACTGGTGTTGACAAAATCTCTATCAATCCTTGCGAGTCCATGACTTTTTCTGATGAGATTTTTCGTGAGGGAAGTGCTCTAATCTCGGATTTTGCTTCATACTCTCCTAAGTATGAAGGTAAGGTTTTCAGTGAATGAGGTTTGCTCTCCATTGTTCTAACAGAGCCCCCATCTCCCCAGTAAGATTGCAGATCCAAGTCCACTTGAGATCCTGCCTCAAATTCCACTATGGGAGGATTCCTGATGTCCTTTTCCCAATTTGTCTGATTAGCTTGGCAACTTAGCTCGTTTGCAAAGTTTGCCTCTCTCACTTGTTTCCAAAATTCATTGTAATCCTCATCTTTTCCGTAAATCCTCTGTATGACTGGATGAAAACTCTCTATCTCCTGATCGGTTGTGTTCAATACTATGCGGTCATCCTTTTGTGTATTTTCAGGCTTTTGTGCACTGGGAGTCTTTTCAGCTACCCGTGAAACGATAGTCTCTTGCTGAATTGGGTTTTCCTTTCCACAATTCATTGTTTCTTTTGGTGGTTCTAATAAGGCTTGTGCAGTCTCGATCATTCTCTGGTACATTTCAAGTCTCTGCTTTTCCAATTCCGCGTTTGGGTATGTCATCCACCTCTGTTCTTGTGTTTGGTTGTTCTTTAACCTAGCTTCGTAAGCTCTCATCAGTGCGTCCAATGGTTCGTGTACTTTGTCGACTAGCACTGATCCCCCTGAGCTTAAGCTCGTTGTTTCTTTGATACTCTTTTGTTTAGTTCTTTCCGGGCTCATCTCTCGTTTCCCGTTTTGACTCTCAAGTTTTTCTAATCTAGCTTTAGCTTGCTTTAGTTCCTCAGGTAGAATAGCGTCTTCACGTTCTTTTCTCAACTTCATGCGTGCTTTTCTAGCTTTCCATGTGTTTTTCTGACTCCGCGGTCCTTGACTAACCACTTCAGTCGCTAACTTTCCATTCTCAGGTTCTCTAGTGGTTTTCTTAGCTTGAGCTCTAGTAACAACTTGCATTGGTATCAGAGTTTCATTTTCAGACCCACTGCTGGTAGGAATAGTTTCTAGCATATTCAATGTCGTCTTTTGCACTTTGTTTGGATTCTTTGAACAATCCTCAATGAAGTGAGTAACCCCACACTCAGTGCAATAAGCATTTATTCTAATGATTTCCGTATGTGGGCAAACATTCATCAGATGGTCACCTCCACACTTGTAACAGGGTCCTAGTGCTGGTCTTGGTCCCATTTGATTCTTCCTTTGTGGATAGGATGGTCTTTGTCCTGTTAACCCTCCATGAGCTATGAACATCAATGTTCTTGCGTCCAAATTGTATCTCTCTTCATCAGAAGCACTTGTAATTGTTGGTATTCCAACATTCCCAATCATGCCCCATGGTTCTGGTTGTTTGGGTTCTTCTGGTGGGTAATACATAGTTGGAGACATGTGTGCACCAGATTCTTCATAATAGGCTTGAACAGGCACTAAGGCTTGTTCTTCCTGATTCTCTAAGGTTGGTGCATATCTAATGCCCACTGGTCTTGCTCCTGGTAAAGGTGGTTGTTGTCCCAATACCGGTTGCGGTCTTTCTATCCCCATAGGTCCTGGTACACTTCCCGTTGGGTATCGAGGTACTGGATGTATCTGAGGTGGTGCTAATTGAGCACGAGGTGCATACTGGCGCTCCCTTACATACCCTTTGTTGTAATAACACTCCTCTGTTGGATGATTTGTCCATTTTTGTTCAATAGCACACCATTTCAGTGGTTTTGGCAATGGTTTTTGGTATGGTGCCATCCTTTTTAGAGCATCTTCTATCATTTGCTCTACATTTGGCATGGTTGTTGTTTGAACATTCTTTTTAGTGGTAGTCTCGCTCGCTACGGAGGAGGAGCTACTGGATGCAAAATCTGTATCCGCTGACACCTCTCCATAAACCGTACAGTTATCCACTAAGTACAATGCCTCTCTCGTTACTTGCTCGAAACTTGTACAAGCTTTCAAGTGCAAGTCCTTCTTGAGAGTGTCGTTCCTCAGTACCTCAATAAAGAGAACAGATAGTCTGTCATCTTGTGGTCGTTCACGTACTGGACATCTCTCAATGTATTGTTTGAAGCGAAGTGAAGCTTCCTTCACTTTTTCGTGTTCTCTCTGTTTAAAAGCATATATTTGTGAGACCGTATTGTGCTTAATCCCTCGTTTTGAGAATTCCTCAGCAAACTCTCTTAGCAAATTGTCAATGTCATGGAATCCCCCTATTTTCATTGGTTGAAACCATGTCAATGCAGTACCTTCTAGAGTAAGACCAAATCCCTCGTATTGTGTATGGAAATCTGTTATCTGCTCAGCTCTTAAGACTTGCTTAAAGAGTGACACATGTGCATACGGATCTCCTGAACCACCATACTTCTTTGGCATACACTTGGCTACTTGAGATGGTCTCATACGTCTATGATCTGCTACCAATCTCATTGCTCCTGTGTCTCGGCTAAAGCTTTCTCTAGCATCATGGACTTCATGGGTTACCCTTGTCGGTTCCTCTGCCCTGAATCTACTACTGGGAGGTAAATGTGATGGTTCCGCTTCAAACCTTGGACCTGGAGTGGTATAGGTGGGGATTGGAACTGCACTACCTCGATTCGTCTCCATTGACTCTCTGGAATGTAATGATCCCATTGGTCCGAGCTTCGAGTCCCGAGGTTGACTGAAAGAGTCAGCAACCTGAGTTCTTTGTCCTCCTGTTGTCATTGAGTTTTGCACTCCAGTTGTTGGTGCTGGTCTATGTGAGCTAGAAGTAACATAATACTGATGTAGTGGTCCCCCAAAGTATGTATATCCTTCTAATTCTTTCTTGCCCATTGTTGAGTATTGCCTGCCATACTTATCGTAAGCGGCAATTTTCACTTCCGATCCCTCTGTGTAGGTAAAGACATAGAGTCTTTTTTTGTCTGTCAACTCTCCGGTGTAGGGTTCTTCACATCTATAATAGAGATCTTGCTCCCCATTATTATATTTGTATAGCCCCACATAGATGTTATCAGTGTTGATCCTTGTAGTTTCATTCTCTCTTCTTAACCTCGCATTAGGGAAGTTCATTATTGGTGCTTTCTCCTCGAGTTCTTCATCTATTTTGGCTTTGGTGCCCATCAATCCCCACTTGTCCACAATGTTAGGGTTTAGGACTACCAAGTACATGGTACCCTCGTCATCTAGATATCTATCTCCGCTATAGCTCACAGGCACTAAGTCCTTGAACTCACTAGGTCTTTCTTCTATCTTTACACAATAGTGGTCCATTCCATCTTTGTAGATCTTTGCACCTTGCTCATTGTCGTACTGATATTTTATGAACAATAGCTTCATTGTGGCGGAAGGGTTTGATGATCCTGCTGCCATATTTTCTCTGTTGTTCCTGTTCGAGTGTTCGGTGAAAATCTCGTAAGACCTCTCCGAAGAAGTATCAGAAACACTTCCTTCAAAGATCGGCTCTAATGGTTGCACCCAACTTTGGTTTACACTTCCCTCGGTTGATATGACACTTGCTGGTTCCCCTTGTTTTGGTTGATTATTCCGGAGATTCTTGCCCGATCTCAAATTCATCAATTCCCCTAAAGGACTGTAACTTTTCTGTCTCGGCTATTTGTTTTCCCCAAGTTTTTGTGGTCAGAATTGATTCAAACTGACTGATACGTGGTCAATTGTTTAATCTTGTCAGTTGGACAACTTCTGTTTCATCAAGTGAGAATTTTGTCGCAGTTATGCTGAAAAAGACATTATACGCGTATGATGTCTTTTTTCACAGATTTTGACTATTTTGGTTATGCTCACTCTCAGTAGCCCCCTTATGCTCTTTCCACTCACAAAATTCAGTTTGAACTCTGTTTGAGCAAGGTATGGCTAATTTAGGCTTTTCTTGGCAATTTTCCGCTTTTGACTTGTTTTTTGGGTCAATTGTGATCCAAATGGGATGAAACTTGAAATATAACCTCTAGACAGCTATTACAATGGATCTGTGTTAGCAAAGTATCAAAATATGTCCAAAATTAGGTCAAAGACATCATACGCGTATGATGTCTTTTTCATCAATTTGGGTCCAAACTTGATATTTATGCTTTCTACAGTGTTTGTAACAATCTTGTCAGGTCAGATTTCAAAAATAAGCAGTGGAAGTGCCAAAAGACATTATACGCGTATGATGTCTTTTGTCCCAGATGTTGACTATTTTTTGTTTTAAGCCTTCTCCAATGTTTATAATTGAGTTTCAAGTGTTTTTGTCAGGTTTGAATGCAAAAACAAGATTTGAATCCAAAATTTCCTATTCTTTGCGTTTCTTGGACTCCGACTTGTCTTTTTGGGTTTCTTTGAGTGTTAATGCTCTTGTTTTAAGTTGATCTTAGGGTAAAACCCCCCTTCTAAACACTCTAGCAATGTCAAATTTTCAATTTTAGTCTCTGTTTAGGTCCTAAGACATCATACGCGTATGATGTCTAAAGTTGCAGATTTCCAGTTTTTCAGCACAGAACTCTTCCAATAGCTCTTTTAAGTGCTCAGCAACAATTAGTTACACAGAAAATTTTTCTGAACTTTGTTTATTGCATATTTCACTACCAAAGTGACTTTTTCAGTGATCTAACATGCAATCAAACACATCAAGCAAATAGAACACCAATTGATAGCTCTAGATCAGGATCAAATCAGGCCCTACCTAAGCTACTTCTAATCATAAAATGGATTTTTTGCAATTGAAAATATAAAGAGATTTACTACCACACAAGGAGTAGCCAATGCTTTTTATGTCAACAACCACTTAAACACCATCAAAAACAATCTAATCTAAGCTAAACTAAAAATACTGTCAACACGGAAGACCCAGGAATACCCCACTTCCTAGTATCTCTCGAGACCTTCAGAGTCCACCACTCCTAGATCTTTTCTAACTAAAGTATACAAAGTAGTTTATACGACTCACCTCGTAGGATTAGTCTAAGGTCACCTACTTAGGGCTCTCGTCCCCGGCAGCGGCGCCAAATGTTAAGGCGGTTACGCCGCTAGCGGAAGCTAAATAGCGAGAACTCAACCAACAACAGAATTTGTCAGACGAGGACGGAGCTTGACCCGCAGGCGCATGGAAACAACTAGGTGGGTGTCAAATCACCTACTCGACCTTCTAATGACAATCACTACTAAGGAAATCAAATCTAAGTTCTAAAATACGCAAGTGACTGAAATCCGTACTACGAACGAATGCTATACGAAACAGGATCTAGAATCATTGAATCGATCTCAAACTCAAGGGGAAGTCTATACACTAGGTAAGAACAACACCCTAAAGACTTGAACTGCAAAATCAACCTATAACCACTCCGTGCAGCAAACGCGTATGAAGACAGGCCGAAAAATACAGGTGACCGAAACTTGACCCCGATGGTATTAATGCGTAGCTCTACTCGTTGTGGTTCTATAGATATGCTGCACGCTCTATTCCGACACCCGAGTTGAAAGAAAACTCACACCGAAGCTCGTAGGAACTTACCACACATAGAAGCCGATAGCGCGCACTCTTGGTATCTGTGCGTAGCTCTCACCGTTGCTAACACAATGGCGATGTCGCTTCTCCAATGGCGGCCCCGTAGCTCGCATAGCAAGAAGATAAGACTCTCTCTCTCTCTCTCTCTCTCTCTCTCTCTCTCTCTCTCTCTCTCTCTCTCTCTCTCTCTCTCTCTCTCTCAGACACAGTCACGGCGCTCAAAAAACTCACTTTGATTAATGATTGAATCCCCCTTTAGGTTACAAAACTTTGGCTTATATACCTCAGCCTTGGAGGTGAGAACATCTCTAATTATTTACATCAACAGGTGAAATTACTTCGGGATTACAAGCTGGAAACTCAATTGAGTCCCGTTACTTAATGAATGGCTCAAATCAAAATTAATGTCGGAAAGACATTTATTACAATCAATGGTTACAAAATGATGGGTGTGATAAAAAATGTGGGTGTGATCCTCTGCTGGCTCAACAGACATACACATGCATAGTGTATGAAAATTCAAACCTATGAATGCCTACAAGTTGTGAGCTAGCATGTACAAGTCAAGCTCTACCCTAAATTTAAAGGACACTTGAAACTACTTTCCCAAATTATGCAAGAGGCTCAATATTAAGCTTGATCCTCCCTTACTATCTTGGAGACTCTATTCTAGATTAGGAGAGGATACAATACCAAGTTATATCCATGGATGTTTACTAGGGTAGCATTTGCAAGTGAGGCTCCAACTTAAGTTGGAGTCTCCTTTGCTCACTTGAAAACATCTATGATAGTTTTGTACTAGCTAGTATCCACCATTGTATCAAGAAGTACGCATGTATAGTGTGTGGAAGTGCACAACCATGACTACCTACAAGTTGAGTACTAGCATGTATAAGTCAAGTTCTACCCTAAATTTAAAGAACTCTTGAAACTACTTTCCAAACTTATGCAAGAGGCTGCAAGCTTAAGTTTGATCCTACCTTGCTATCTTGGAGACTAAATGCTATATTAGGAGAGGCTATAGTACCAAGCCATATTCATGCATGTTTACTAGGCTAGCATTTTCAAGTGAGGCTCCAACTTAAGTTTGGGGCTCCTTTGCTCACTTGAAAACATCTATGCTGGTTTAGGACAAGCTATTATCCACCATTGTATCAAGTCATACGCATGCCATAGTGTGTGGAAGTTCACACATATGAATGCCTACAAGTTGCTATCATGGAGACTCTATGCTAGATTAGGAGAGGCTATAGTACCAAGCCATATCCATGCGTGTTTACTAGGCTAGCATTTGCAAATGAAGATCCAAGTCTTGTTTGGTCACTTGAAAACATCTATGCTTGTTTAGGACAAGCTATTATCCACCATTGTATCAAGCCATTCACATGCATAGTGTGTGGAAGTGCACACCTATGAATTCCTACAAGTTGAGAGCTAGCATGATGTACAAGTCAAGTTCTACCCTAGATTTAAATCATTCTTGAAACTACTTTCCCAAATTATGCAAGAGGCTCAAGATTAAGTTCGATCATCCCTAGCTATCTTGGAGACTCTATGCTAGATTAGGAGAGGCTATAGTAACAAGCCATATTCATGCATGTTTACTAGGCTAGCATTTGCAAGTAAGTCTCCAACTTAAGTTCAAGTCTCCTTTACTCACTTGAAAACATTTATGCTGGTTTAGGACAAGCTATCATCGACTATTGTATCAAAACACACACATGCATAGTGTGTGGAAGTGCATACCTATGAATGCCTACAAGTTGAGAGCTAACTTTCACAAGTCAAGTTCTACCTCAAAGTTAAAGCTCTCTTGAAACTACATTCTTAACTTATGCAAGAGGCTCGAGATTAATTTTGATCCCCCCTTCCTATCTTGGACACTCTATGCTAGATTAGGAGAGGCTATAGTACCAAGACATATCCATGCTTGTTTACTAGGCTAGTATTTGCAAGTGAGGCTCCAACTTAAGTTCGAGCCTCCCTTGTTCACTTGAAAAAATCTATGCTAGTTTAGGACTAGCTAAGTTCGAGCTTCCTTTGCTCACTTGAAAAAGTTATGCTGGTTCATGACTGACTATTATGAACCATTGTATCAAGCCATATGCATGCAATGTGGAAGTGCGCACCTATGAATGCCTACAAGGTGAGAGATAGCATGTACAAGGCAATTTCTACCCTAAATTTAAAGCACTCTTGACACTACTTTCTCAACTTATGCAAGAGGCTCAAGCTTAAGTTCGATCCTCCCTTGCTATCTTGGAGACTCTATGCTAGATTAGATTAGGCTACAGTAACAAGCCATATACATGCATTTTTACTAGGCTAGCATTTGCAAGTGAGGATCCAACTTAATTTCCACCCTCCTTTGCTCACTTGAAAAATTTTATGATGCTGGTTTAGAACAAGCTATTATCCACCATTGTATCAAGCCATATGTATGTATAATGTGTGAAAGTGCACACCTACGAATGCCTACAAGTTGATAGCTAGCATGTACAACTCAAGCTCTACCCTAAATTTAAAACTCTCTTGAAAATACTTTTCCAACTAATGCAAGAGCCTCAATCTTAAACTCGATCCTCGCTTGCTATCTTGGATACTCTATGCTAGATTAGCAAAGGCTATAGTACCAAGCCATATCCATGAATGCTTACTAGGCTATCATTTGAAAGTGAGGCTTCAACTTACATTCGAGCCTACTTTGCTCACTTGAAAAAACCTATGTTGGTTTAGGACTTGCTATTATGAACCATTGTATCAAGCCATACACATGCATAGTGGAAGTGCACACCTATGAATGCCTACAAGGTGAGAGCGAGCATGTAAATGTCAAATTCTACCCTAAATTTAAATCACTCTTGACACTACTTTCTCTTGCAAGTGGCTTGCACTTAAGTTTGATTCTCCCTTGCTGTCATCTTGAGCCTCTATAGATTTTTGCGAGTAACAAAGAGCTAATCACTGCCATTGTGTGTCAGAGAAATCTTAGTTGGAACAATCACTACGGGCATTGTCTACTCAATGTTGTTGATACAATTATTATCCTCAGCAATAGAGGGCTCAAAATAGATATAAATACCTTGATATGGGTGAGTCACTATGCTAGATTAGGAGAGGCTATCATAACAATCCATATCCATGCATGTTTACTAGGCTAGCATTTGCAAGTGAGGCTTCAATTTAAGTTTGAGCCTCCTTTGCTCACTTGAGAACATCTATGCTGGATTAGGACAAGCTATTATTAACCACCATCGTATCAAGCCATACACATGTATAGTGTTCTGAAGTGCACACCTATGAATTCTTACAAGTTGAGAGCTAGCATATACAGCTCAAGCTCTACCCTAAATTTAAAACTCTCTTGAAACTACTTTCCCAACTTATGCAAGAGCCTCGGCCTCAATTTTGATTCTCTTGCTATCTTGGAGACTTTATGCTAGATTAGGAGAGGCTATAGTACCAAGTCATGTCCATGCATGTTTACTTGGATAACATTTGCAAGTGAGGCTCCAACTTAAGTTTGAGCCTCCTTTGCTCACTTGAAAAAACCTATGTTGGTTGAGGACTAGCTATTATGAACCATTTTATCAAGCTATATGTATGCATAGTGGAGGTGCACACCTATGAATGCCTACAAGGTGAGAGCTAGCATGTACTGCAAGTCAAGTTCTACCCTAAATTTAAAGCACTCTTGACACTTCTTTCTCTTGCAAGAGGTTTGAACTGAAGTTCGATCCTCCACCAAGCTATATCCAAGCATGTTTACTAGGCTAGCATTTGCAAGTGAGGCTCCAACTTAAGTTCGACCCTCCTTTACTCAATTGAAGAAACCTATGGTGGTTTAGGACTAGCTATTATGGACCATTGTATCAAGACATACACATGCATAGTGGAAGTGAAAATCGATGAATGCATTCAAGGTGAGTGCTATCATGTACAAGTCAAGTTCTACCCTAAATTTAAAGCACTCTTGACACTACTTTCTCAACTTATGCAAGAGGCTCGAGCTTAATATTGATCCTTCCTTGCTATCTTGGAGACTCTATGCTAGATTAGGAGAGGGTATAGTCTTCCTTTTCCCCTAGATCTTGCTAGCACTTGTACATGATTAAGTCTGAGTCTCTTCTACACATGCATGCTTACATATGAGGTTTGTACCAAGCTGTATGCATACAATATTGATACACTAAGGCTAAAAGTTGGATTTTTGCATGACAAAGGAGAACTTTCTATCCCATGGCAAAACATCCTAGGTTATGATGAGAAGCAATGGGTCAATAGACGAAGTCAATATCAAATTTCGAGGAGCATCATGATCCGTAACTGCTGGCTGAGTTGGACACCATGTGCGTGGGGGCCCACGGAGAGGCAGCCGCACCCTTGGCAGTTTTGTCGGTCGCTCTGCACACCTTTACAGGTGACCAGCTTAAGTTACAAATGAATTTCTCTAGACACAACATGTGATATTTGGCAAGGTAGGATTGCATTTCTAATAGGGTGGATTGTGATTACAAATTAGGTCCTCCTAGAAACTGTGTTTGTTAGCAGCAAGCTAATATGGATATCATTTTTTGGAGTTCTCATTGTAAAACACTTATTACTTTGATAAATCGGGAATATTGTAACTCCTATTTTCTTGGATAAACTCTGTAATTAATGAACCAAGGCTACAAGCTTCCAGATTGTATCAACCTATCATTACCCATCTTTGGTAGAACACCCAGATTATTAGTTTTGACCACCAAAAACGTTGGCTAAGGTATAAAAGCCAATTTTTGTAAGTTATTATTAAGTTTTTGGATAATGAAATACACAGCATGAGCTAACGATGCTCACTCCTCTCCTTCTTGCGCTTCCTACTCACTCCCCTGTTGTCACATTGCAGTCGCGTTTGTTGCATTGCAACCGCAGGTAAGAGCTCTACTCATTGACGTAAACACATCACGGTATTTCATAGCTTTTAGCGTCGCCCACTCGTGGCCTAATTTCATCATAACTAGAATTTACACTTTCAAATAAAAAACTAAGCATAGGCGGGGTATTGGGGCATCATTGCTAAGCATTTAGATGCATTCTGGGTCGAATATGACTAGGTCAAAATCCACTGCTGTTAATAATCACAATTTTGGAACTTGACCTAAAGTGGATTTGAGACCATAAGCATGTGTGCTTAGGTCTTATAAACATGTCCTAGAAGTTTCGTTATGTTTGGATGTCATTTGATGCTGTAACGGATGTGATTTGTTTGTCGATGAACGATTGGCTTTTGGTGATTTCAGTCACTTGAGTGTAGCTTGAGTTAGATGCAAGTTGTTAGTTGTTTTTTGAGAGATTGACAACCTCTTGTAGCCTGTATGCACTAGTCAAGTCAGCTTCGTCCCACGGATTGACAATTTTATTGTGGTTCTCGCTAATACTGCAATAAGATAGGATGGTGAGGTTAGACATGCATCCCACATTTGGCGCCGTTGCCAAGGATCGAAGAGACCTAAACTAGGGAAAAACACGAGCATCTTGTGAAGTTATCCTTTAACTTCCTCTAGGATCGCCTAGAGTTCAAAAATTTCTTTTAGAAACCGCATAGCCTAAGATTGTCATCTTTTGCTGTGTAGAGGTAGCTTGGAAGTAATCGTACTTGCTGAGTGCCTTTAGGATTGTACGATTATAGAAATAGACTAGGATTTTGAGGATGATTGGTAGAGAGACAAGTCTTAAGATCAATGCTCAGAAAACCATAAAAGGCAAGAAAATAAGTGTTTGTGGACACTTTCCACAATTCCATTGCATGAGAATCTAGGGGTAGGGTAAGTAAAATCTGAGGTGGATTTCAGAGCATTGCTCTCTCTGAAAGAATCAAGTGTGAGTTGTTATTGGAAGTTGCAGAATTTCAGGTCTACGGCTAGAAATAGCATGAAAAGACTCGAAACCACTCAATCCGACTGGAGAGTAAGCATAAATGTTGTCTGAACCAGTTGGTAAGCTCAAGGATACTTCGAGGTAAAAATTTCAAGAGTTGGCCAAAACTCAAATTATTTACTTTTTCTTGACATTTTAGGCCAAAGTAAGTTTTGACTTGATTCATAGGCTTAGAATAGCTCATGTACAGACTGTCTTTGAAAAAATTACAAAAAAGTATTCATTTCAAGCCTGAAGTTAATAATCACGATTATTAAGTTTCAGCTCAAATTTGACCAAGGTTCATATCATTGACTCATTACATGTGTACAAACAACTTTTGTAAAGACACAAAGATTTGGATCACCAAACTGACAAAAAACTGGGTAAAAACCAAAGTTTGTACCAACTTTCTAAATCTTGAGTGTAAATTTGGGAAAAAATTGTCCAAACTTGTTGAAATTTGATTCATAGGCTTATATTGATGTGATAAACATGTGTACATGCTCAGTTGACCAAAAAGATACAAAAGGTTGTTAGTAGTAAATAATCGTGATTATTTACATCTGCCTCATTTTTCAACTTTTTTGACCAACTCAGTATACCACTAGTTTTACCATGTTGTAATAAGCTCACAAACCAAATTTGGTAAGATTTAGTTCTCTGGATTGAAAATTGTGACCAAATTTGCAAAGTTAGTATGTGGACAGAAAATTGATGACCATGTGACAAAAAATTGTCCTAACTTGATGAAACTTTCATAGTGACCTTAACTTGAGGTGCCTAACAAATCTGTATCAAAGTTGACACAAAAATTTAGCTAGAGTAAATAATTACGATTATTTATATCTGCTTCAAAACTTAAATTTTTTGCAAATTTGAGTATACCATAAGGTCAAGCATATCAAGTAGACCCCACAAATCAATTTTGGTGAAATTTGGATCACAAAGGTGAGACTTAAGCCAAATTCTTAAAATCAGAGTCTGCAGACACAAAACAGTTGATAAACTTGATCAGATTTTGTCCAAACTTGTTGAAACTTGTCCAGGGATTGCCAAACCTAGCCAAAAAGTGAAAAAAACTAGCAAAAGTAAATAATCACGATTATTTACTATTGCTATTCAGGGACATCGATTTTGACTTTTGAACTTGTACAGTGTTAGACCAGCATAATACAAAGCCACCGGGCAATTTTGGGTTCAATTGGATCCAAATTGGTACATGTTCACTCAGTTTCCATGTTGCAGATTAATCCTTTGATTTTTTGCTAAAGTCGAATCTGAAAGTCAATTGCTGACTCCCATAGCTCGATTTGAAGTGATACACATAGACCAATCACGACAGTTAGTAAAAACTCTACTGTCTTTATAGAAGAATAGATAACTTGATCAAATTTGTACAGGAATCGGGTTGCAGACGAGGAATCGGCAATTCAGCAGAGGTTGCAATCAAGTGGAAACTGACGACAAGTCAATCCAAAGGTAAGTACTCTATCCAGGGCTTCACCTGTCTATAGGAACCTTAGATCTAGTCGTGTACTAGGAAATCAGGGCATACTCGGAGAAACCTCCAGTAGAGTATCCACCGAAGAAAGCGTGTATCAAGGCAATTCCTTGCACACAATCCTTGAAGAAGTATCAGACACTTTTTCGGATTGAACATTTGAAATGTCTTCTTACTCAACTCACTTGGAAACCGGAACGACAATGCGCTATAAGCATATACTCTCTTTTTATAAGACTAACCGCCATGGAAGTTTACCTGGACCCTAACGAGGAGTATGCTATTTGCATTGATGACCATCGTATTGAGTTCGAAGAAGAGATTAGGGCAAACAAACAAGAAAAAATGTACATGGACAAAAATGGAACACGGTATGTACAAGTTGAAAACCCTGATGTGATAGATAAATGGGAGTTAGAAGTAAACACCATAATCCTAGACATGTCAGCAAAAGAAGGACCACCAACTTTAGAATTCGAGGGATACGATCAAGTAGATTTGAAGCCTTGAAATGGCTTAGTACGGATAATCCTAGGATCGGAGTCTATTGCTGGGAGGATAGAAATGTAAAAGATCTTCTGTGGACTTCGCATGCGAAATCAGGACAACTAACGGCCATGAAGATCATATATATCTTCAAGATCAAAGATAAGGGATCAACAGATCATCCAACCTACCTATTTAGGGATTGTTATAACAACAAGTTTATTATGATGACTTGTGAGGAGGTATAATAAACCAAATACCAAGGGTATTCCATAAGAGATTGGATATTGGGACAAGGATTTGTAGCTGCTTGTTCCAGAACGGGGATCAAACATAATACGATAGGTCAAATCTACAGCTTTAAACAGAAACCATGGTGAGTCTGTTAGGGATAGTGCAACTCGAATGAAACAATACATTGCTGAACCAGGAGAAGAGCCTAGACTTGCTTACATTACAAACGACCTAGCAAAGAAAGAAGAAGAGCTCTTGTTGAGCTTGCTCAAAGAATATCGAGATATCTTCGCTTGGTCTTACAAGGATCTCAAGGGTGTTGATCCAAAAATCTGTCAACATACCATACCCATGAGAGATGATGCGAAACCAAGTAGACAAAGGCCATACACATATAATGAAACATTTTCCAGGAAGATAAAAGAAGAGATTGAAAAACTAAAGGAAGCCAAATTCATTTACAAAATTGAAAACACAGATTGGGTGTCTCCAATTGTGGTAGTACCCAAGAAGAATGGAAAATTACGAGTGTGTGTTAATCTCAAAAAAGTGAATGCAGCTATCATCAGAGACAACTTTCCTCTTCCAATCACTGAGCATGTTTTAGAACGAGTTGCAAGAAAAGAAGCTTACATCTTCATAGGTGTCTTTTTGGGATACAATCAACTTTTGGTTGACCCAAAAGATCATCATAAAACTGCTTTTGCAACAGAATGGGGTATTTTTGCCTATCGGGCTATGCCATTTGGGTTAACTAATGCTCCAGCCACATTTCAAAGGTTGATGAGCCATGCTTTTAAAGAATATCTTAGGAAATTCTTAGAAGTATATATGGATGATCTATGTGTATATTCATCAATCCGGGTTGATCATTTGGAACACCTCAAAAAGGTATTCGAAAAATGTGGACTTTATAGGATTTGCTTAAATCTTGAAAAGTGCACATTCATGGGTAGAGAAGGAAAATTTATTGGACATATAGTGTCTAAAAATGGCATAGCTACTGATATTGAAAAAATTCATGTCATTGCTGATTTGCCTAGATCAACAACAGTCAAGGGGGTAAAGCCTTCATGGGGCATTGTGGATATTACCGACGGCTCATCTACTTGTACGCTATAATTGCAAAACCCATGTATAGCTTGATTACACACTTTGAGTGGACCGAGGCATGTGAAGAATCCTTCATGAAGCTTAAGCAAGCTCTCATCTCAGCGCCAATATTGAAAGCACCAGATTGGAAAGCACTAGATTGGAAAGCACCAGATTGGAATAAGATATTCCACATACATGTAGATGCTTCCAATTTTGCTATCGGTTGTATACTAGCTCAACTAGGAGACGAGAAAATTGACTTTCCTATTTCTTATGCTAACTGACACTTGAACATGGCAGAAAAGAATTACACCACCACCAAAAGAGAAGGATTAGGAATGATCTATGCCATTAAAAGTATAGACATTACCTATTAGCCAACAAGTTTGTGTTCTTTGTAGACCACCAAGCTTTGTTGTACTTGGTCAACAAGCCATGCAACATAGGAGTAATAGTGAGATGATTCATCATTCTTCTGGAGTTTGATTTCACTGAGGTTGTAACAAAGGGCACTACACATCAACGAGCTAATCATTTGTCAAGGATTGTTTCAGAAGAATCCCCTAAAGGAGTAGACAATGATCTACCAGATGCCTATTTGTTCTCCATAGAAATGATACCTTGATGGTTGAAAAACATGGTATCATTGATGACAATAGCTCAAGTGGATTCACAAATACCACTTCCTATTACAATCGGATTAATCGAGCAATCGGCTATGTTATCAATTACTAGCTGATAGGCTATACAAAAGAAATTGGGATAGAATATTGCTCTTATGCATTAATCCTGAAGAAAAAAAATAGTACCTAAGTGAAGCACATGTTACCATAGTAGGACTTCACTTTGCGGAAGACCAAACTATACAACGGATCTTGAGACTTGGAGTATTTTGGCCGACTATGAGGAGTGATGGTCGATCTTTTGTAGATGATTGTTCTCAATGTAAAAAACAAACACCCATACCTCATGTAACATTGTTTCAAATGTCACCTATTCCTAAGTGGATTAACTATATAGTTACTTACTTATCAAGCCGAACATTTCCTGAGGATATGAGTAAACGCCGTCAAAGAGCAATTGAAACTGCAGCAAGAGACTATGCTCTTGTTGGGAACCAGCTGTATCGAAGAGGTAAAGATCAACATTTGCATCTTTGTGCAAATAAAGACGAGTATATTTTGATTATAGAACAAGCACATCCTGGATTAGCTGGAGGTCACTTTTCTAGTGAGACCACCGCAAGAGCAATCTTGATGGCAGGCATATGGTGGCCAACACTTTTTGCAGATGCCAAAGCATATGTTCGAAGATGTGATGCTTGTCAACGAGAAAAAATGCCAACACGTGTAGATAGCATGCCCTTAAGACCAATGATGGGGGCTAGAGCTTTATCAAAATGGGGTATAGATTTTGTTGGGCCAATACATCCACCTGCTTATAGAACCCAAGCTCAATATATCATTGTAGCTACGGACTATTTGACCAAGTGGACCAAGGCTAAACCAACTCAAAAGAATGATGCCAGAACTACTGTTTCATTCTTATATGAGTATGTATTCATGAGATATGTACTTCCAATAGAAATTATCAGTGATCGGGGAACTCATTTCCTCAATGAGGTAATCAAGTATTTGCTTAATGAGTTTATGGTCATCCATAACAAATCAACACCCTATCACCCACAAGCAAACGGACAAGCTGAGCATACGAACAAAATTCTTAGCTTGGTGCTGACTAAAGTGGTTAGTTCAGGAAGGACAGACATCTCAATGATGCTCTATGGGCTTATCAAGTTTCATTCAAAATAGCTTTAAATGCTACATCCTTTAACCTTGTTTATGGTCTTGATGCCATACTACCAATATAATTTCTATTTCTGACATTAAGGGTAGCTAAGAATCTTTAGTGGACTAGACATGAATTGTCAAAAAGACTTGGAGATTTGAAAAAGCTAGATGAGCAAAGGCTAACTGCTATAGCTTACATCTATGCACAAACGAGGGAACAAAAACAGTTTTTTAATTCTCATTTAATCATAAAAATCTTCAAGAAAGGGGACTTAGTTTTAGTCTATTCCCTTAAGCAACACATTTCCAAGTGTAAGAAAGAGAGAAACGGACCATTTATCATTGAAAATGTATCTCCAAGTGGAGCAGTAAAATTGTCCACCCTAGATGGTGAACCAATGGCTAATTGGATTAGTGGATGTCGTTTAAAGAAATACAATTTTCTGCTAACCAATGAATAATGCATGCAGCCACACAAAGGAGGATTAAACGACAACAGGTTATTGATGAAGCCCAAGAGGAAGCTCGGCTTCGGGTACTCAAACAAAAAGCTGTTCTCAGGAATCAACAGATACCGATTCCCATCAACACTCTGGAAATAGATGACTGACAATGGGAATTACCTAAAGATACAGTTCAACAGATAATGACTGGTTAGACGTAATAGACCAACGCATCAAAGTACAGCTCAACAATCATAGAACCAATGCTTTGATTGACACAAGAGCTAGAGTAAATGCAGTCAGTTATTCCACGTACAAGAAGGCAATAAGCCAAGCATTGACAGTAGGAATAGCGACTATCAAAGGATGCAACAAGAACCCAACACCAAATATGGGAGCAGTCAACTTGAACATGATAGTACATGGATTTTCATGTCCTCATCAGTTTGTATGCTTACCAGATGAACACATGAATGAGACGATGATTCTTGGAATTCCCTGGATGCGGACATACAAGGCAGTACTAGATTGGGATACAAATCAACTCAAGCTATCACCGAAAGATGGACAAATCATTGTTCCAATTGCACCAAGCAAAGAGGAATGGAAAGGGAGTAATCAACAGAAAAAACCTCGCAGCAATTAATCTTCTCCATCCCCTTGACAAGCACATGCTACAAGTAGCATGGAAGGAGTCACGCAAATTTGGTTACCAAAAGCACAGCTTAAGGACAAGCAGAATCAAATATGGGTGCCCAAAACATCACCGAAAAAACCAAAGGAGGTTCCAAAGATCAAAACACAGAGATGTGCATCTCCGGACAAGGAACCTAACATGAAATGGGTTTGGAACAAAAAGGAGCACTTATCTTCTCCGCTAACCGTAAAACCAATCAAGGAATGGAGAGTTAAGTCTCAAAAGACTCCACCACACCATACATCACCAAGCAAACCAAGCTACCAATGGCGATAAAAAGCTCGACAATAGTCAAAAGTGCTACCAACAGCTCAAGCAATCAGCATGCTGAAGCATCCTGATGGTACAATCAAATAAAGAGCACACAAGCTACAAGAATTGCTCCTTGGAAGACAGCATCAGAAAGCCTCAACATAAAAAATCCGTGAGTTAATTACTCAAGACTCAGCTCTTGCACAACATAATGGTTTAAATTGCATTGATCTTCAAAGCATGGTGGAGCCAACCACGGCTATGCATAGACACGATTGTTCAACCCATGCACACAGTCGTCCTGGAGTACGCCATCTAGGAGGGGTGGAAGGACATAAAGTAATTAAGGGCAATGTTTGAAGAGCGAGAAAAAGTTCGATGTTAACGTGTGATTTTTTGCAAAAAGGAAAATCTTTGATAATATCTTCCCGATGAGTGTACATAGTGTATATACTATCAGAAAATCATAAAAAAATAGTCCGTTTTAGTTATTTTTCATCAATATTGTTTGATACTGAGACTTAAAAACAGAGAAATCCAACAAAAAACAATAAAACTGTGTTTTTCAATGGATTTTTACTTTACTTTTTTAGAGCATTTTGTTATTTTCTTTGATTTTTCAATAAACAGGTCAAAAATTAATAATAAATAGCAAAGAAGCTCAGATGGAAAAAACGGAAGACACGATGGTGATCAGAAAGACAAGGCGGACAAATATAAAAATTTTCAATGAAATCAAAAGATGGAAGCGGGAAGCCTAAATTAGGCGGCCAGACCTACTTTTGCAAAATTCTTGCAGAATGAGCTACAGGAATCCGATCAAGGAAATTTTTGACTCTAACATTGATTTCACGGCCTAGTAGGACTAACGAGGGAATCTGGGGAAAAATAGTTTGGGAAGTCCAGGTATAGATATCCAAGGTAGGCTAAAACCACCTCATTTTCTCTTGTGGCCTTTGCAAAGAGAGCTTTTCGACCTCTTTCGTGCGTCTTTTTCGGAGTCTACAGTTGCCCTTTTCAGCGCCGTCTCACACATGACATGAGGGGTAAGTTCTTTACTCGTCAATGATCCATTTTGTCCGGCCGGTAGCTAGTCTAAACCCTTAGAAAAAACCTTAGAAATCGAGCAGTGCACGAATATCTACGATCAAAAACTGACCATAGCGGTCTGTCAGCTCGACCAAATCGGATGAGATTTGAACTGTAGCATGCCCTAACATAATAGAACTTTTATATATCATCACTTGACCATTCGGCAGGGGTTGAGGGGGTCCCCATTAGAAAATCTAGGTTTTTGGTTGATGCCAGAATTCCGATATGACTCTACAGACAGCTTGCCTACGAGGTTCATATACAATGTATATGATTGGTTTTGTAAAATAAATGAAGCAAAGCCCTCAAAAAGCAAAAAACGACTCGAAGACTACAAAGCGTCAAATTCGACATCGGGGGTCAAACTGACTCCAAGTGAGCCAGAATTGGATGAGTTGCTTCATGACTATGTTGCAGACAAGTCCGAAACCTCAATATTGACTGGCCAACTCAACAGGCAGTAGAGTCACAAAAATCACAGATTTTAGAGTCGACAAAGTAGCAAAGTGATGCCGGCAAGACCAAACTTGACCAAATTCAATTTAGGACTTGTTTTAGCTCTAAGAGCATCACACCACTGTGTTCACCGGCAGATTCAAGAGTGATGAGGGACATCAAGTAGAGTTGCAACTCCTACCAAAAGAAGTGTATGATGTCGTTGCAAAGCCTGAGACCAAAGAAGTCAATCGCAGGCTAGGACCCGGAGATTTCAATGAACAGGAGCCGTGTGGTGTGGATTTCCAAAAAAATTATGAGCTTTTATCCACGATCAAAGAAGATGGAACTGCCCAGATTTCTGACCCTCAGGGGAATAAACTTGAAGTGGTGATAACCAAGGAAATAGTGGTAGAAGCACTCAGAGTGCCCACACAAGGAATGAAAATAAAAAGGCAAGGGACAAAAAAACGATAGGTACTTTCACCAAAGAAACCACCGCAGCCACCTTTGCGGACCTTATTCACAAGCAAGTGGAAGAGCCATCTAGGTTATACCACCAACACTTCCACTTCTTGGCTAAAAGGCCACCAAGGTATACCACGCCAAATCATGCGGTTTCCACCACCTTCACGCAAGTCCTCAAGTCAACAACCATGCAACCAGTGGACCACGCACAATATGTCTTGACCACGTTGAAAGGCACAAAAAAATTACTTACCTAGGTGCACCAGAGGTATTGACAAGAATTGCATACCATGCCATCAGCATGGCCGACAACCTACCACTTGCCCCAAATCAAAACACTTGGATACTAGCAGCTCAACCATCTCCTAGGTGCACCAGAGGTATTGACAAGCATTGCATACCATGCCATCAGAAGGAAAGATTACTTACCTAGGTGCACCAGAGGTATTGACAAGCATTGCATACCATGCCATCAGCATGGCCGACAACCTACCACTTGCCCCAAATCAAAACACTTGGATACTAGCAGCTCAACCATCTCCTTGAGCTACAAGATCGGCCAAGAGATCTTACAAATTTGATGAAGAATCGGTTGAAAGCTCGCTGGAAAGGCACAGAGGTGAAAGCTCGGATAATGAAGAAAAGAGAGCACAAAGGGAGGAAATGAAGAGAAAAGTCGTGGCAGCACACCAAGAAGAGCCTGTGCAAAAGCAATCCTTGTTTGAAAGAGAGAAACACGCATACCAATGCAGCCAACAAGCATAAGGAAAGGAGCCAAAAAATGGGTGCCTCTACTGAGCTTAAAGGGCCTAGAACAAAGCATCACACCAGGAAGCAATGTAAAGATCCAACGGAATCCTTGGAAAATATGTACCAAGAAGCAAAAGCTTTAAAGCTGAAAGAATCCAAAGAAGCGGCGAGAAAAGCGAAAGAGACGGAAGAAGAACAAAAGAGAGCAGAGGAGACCACTGCACAAGGAGAAGCACAATATGCCCAAGGTGATGTGTCTCCCCGCATCTCTTCTCCTATCTCTGAACACCAAGATCAACCAATGCAGAGCCCACCACCATCATCGGTAGTTAAAGACACAACAAATGAGCCAATGAAAGAAGAAGATCCTGAACAAGGGAAAGAAGCTGAAGCTACACAAGAGACTAAGAAGAATAAGGAAAATGAACCTACATAAGAGCCAGAACAACAAGAAGCAATGAAAACAGCACAACAAGCAGATGTCTCTAATTAAGAGAAGCAAACACAGAAAGAGCCAGAGATAAAAAAGGATGCAAGTCCTACAACAAAAGAGGAAACCTTAAAATTTGAGCAGCCAAAGGAGCAAAAGGAAGAGGAACCACCCTCTACCACAACACAGGAAGAGAAGGCCGAGGCACCACCCTCTACCTCCATGGAAAAAGAACAACCACGGCTACAAGAACAACAACAACCAGCCATCGTCGTGACACATCCAAAAGACACACAAGAGGCTGCAGAAACATCAACTCAGTTGGAACGACATGAAGACTGGCAATTGAATGACAAAGTCATCCTGCAGGTTAACGAATATGCTAAGCAAATGCAGGAGATGACCAAAAGACTTCACTCAGCAGCACTTGGCCGTAGCACAAGGGCCAAAGAGTTAAAGATGGTGATCGATGCACTCCAAGGGGAGTTAGACAACAGAATTAATGTCACCACCGATCTTCAAAGGCAAGTGCAGGAGCTGAGAGCAAAAGCTGAACAACATCAGCTCGCTAGAGATAAGCAACAAAAAGAAATGGAAGAGCTAGGTGAGCTGCTTACCAAACTGTCAGATGTGTGCAAATTCAAGGATGATCAGCTCACGGAAGTGACAAATGAACTTCTAACTACCACTCTATCAGCTCAAAAAATCCAGGTACAGGTAGATGTAGCCAATGCTTCTCTACAGTACTCAGAACAAAGAATCAATGATCATGCGATATTCTTGCAAAAAATACGAGAAAATCCAACCGTCGCCTCGATCAAAGGTACATATGAGGTTCAAAAGGAACTAGAAAAGAAAAATAAAGACCTCACACTGGAGCTGAAGTTAGAGCAATCTCAGCATAGGGACCTGGCCTTGATGCGGGTCCAAAGAGAAGATGAACTGCTAAAGGAGATAACTGAACTTAAACAAGTCAACTAGCTATTGAGAGAGGGAAGTCTAGAAACGCAAGAAGAGGCAGGCACTTCGGAGCAGCCTTAGATATAAATACCCTTAGTATCATTTGTTGAAATGGAGACACAGTCCATAGTAGAGCTAAGTGGCAAGGAATATTTTCAGGTAACCATTACAGAAGAAGACACAGTGCCCATGGTCTAGCTCTCAAAGGCTGAAGAAGATGCACTAAAAGAAAAAGTTACACAAGAGGTAGATGAGCAGTGGAAGGCAGCAATGGATTGGGAGCTAATATTACTTCATTCTATCAATGTCACGCAACTCACTCCCACCAATCAAATAAATGCGCAATGGCACCAACAGTCCTTGCCCTACACTCTGATAAAATTTGAGTTGCTACAGGTAAAAGAAAGGCTTTACACAGACACGCAAGTCGAGGATGTAGATAAAGACCACCCGAAGTGGAGGTTGAGCTGGTTGAACAAAAACCCAAGATACTTGATTCTGTCCACAAGAGCACCTACGGCCCTACAAAAAGATCCAACTTTTTGTCCTGTATGAAGAGTAAGGACCTAGATAGCACATGAGGCACTACTCAAGTAGTGGCCAACTTGGCTAAACTACCCTAGATTGCCTGCTCCAGAAAAGAGACCAGCGAGACGACTGAAGAATACATGGTGAAAACCCTAAAGGGCGCCATGTCATTCTTCAAACCTACCAGATTTGTCATGTGCTATACTATATAAGATCTACCGAATGCTGCTCACATGCATCAAAGTGTTCAATTAGCTAGAGCAAGCAGGCACCCCTTGGATGTCATTCCTCAAGGGTAACAAAATTTTGTGCTATGATCTCAGTGGCTAACCTTTCGAAGAAGTCCTCTATGGCTTCTATGCTAGATGCATGTTTCTACCTTCACACAATATGCTGTCATTCAAGGAAGTGTTCTATATGGGATTCTTCACTTGGAGAACAAAGATATTTGCACCAATGATCAGCAACCTCACATCAAGGTCTGTGGGGGACTCAGCATTGGAGCTGAAGATCAAAGTAACTATGCAGTTTTTGCAAGTGCCAGATAAAGAAAGGAAGATAAGATACCAAAAGGCACTTAGTGCGCTTAAAGATCACCTCGCCAAGCGCTAGTCCGAAGACTACTTCAATCCATAAAGATGTGTCAAGGGATGACACAGGCGAGGAGGGGGGAATGTTAGCAGCAAGCTAACACGAATACCATTTTTTTGAGTTCTCATTGTAAAACACTTATTATTTTGATAAATCGGGAATATTGTAACTCCTATTTTCTTCGATAAACTCTGTAATTAATGAACCGGGGCTACAAGCTTCCAGATTGTATCAACCTGTCATTACCCATCTTTGGTAGGACTCCCAGATTATTAGTTTTGACCAACAAAAACCTTGGCTAAGGTATAAAAGCCAATTTTTGTAAGTTACTATTAAGTTTTGGATAATGAAACACATAGCGTGAGCTAACAGCGCTCACTCCTCTCCTTCTCGTGCTTCCTACTCCCTCCCCGGTTGTCACATTGCAGTCGCGTTTGTTGCATTGCAACCGCACGTAAGAGCTCTACGCATTGACGTAAACACATCATAGTATTTCGTAGATTTTGGCGTCGTCGAACCGCGGCCTAATTTCATCATAACTAGGAACTTACACTTTCAAATAAAAAACTAAGCATAGGCGGGGTATTGGGGCATCATTGCTAAGCATTAGATGCATTCTGGGTTGAAAACAACTAGGTCAAAATCCACTGCCGTTAATAATCGCGATTTTGAAACTTGACCTAAAGTGGGGTTTGAGACCATAAGCATGTTAGGTCTTATAAACATGTCCTCAAAGTTTTGTTACGTTTGGATGTCATTTGATGTTGTAACGGATGTGATTTGTTTGCCGATGAGCGATTGGCTTTTGGTGATTTCAGTCACTTGAGTGTAGCTTGAGTTAGATGCGAGTTGCTAGTTGTTTTCCGAGAGATTGATAACCTCTTGTAGCCTCCATGCACTAGTCAAGTCAGCTTCATTCCATGGATTGAAAATTTAATCGTGGTTCTTACTAATACTGCAATAAGATAGGATTGTGAGGTTAGACATGCGTCCCATAGTATTGTACTCCTCTTATATATCACCTCTTGATAGATGTTCTCAAGCTCTTGGATCATCCTTCTCAACGTTTGGTCAGGAACGTTTTATGGTCTACGTGTGGTTGTTTGTTTCCTTGGTCCAAGGGTGGCTAGCCAACCATTATGCTCTTGTCTACACTTGAAAGGTTTGGTATTATTGATTGAGCGCATTAGAGTAGGGAATTTTTAAGCAAGCTCATTGTTCAAAGAATTCTTCAAGAGGTTGAGCCTTGAAGAAATATCGTTCTACATTTGATCCATTCTTGAGGTCCCCCTACTACCAATAGATCCTAGCCCCTAAAGATCTAGTGGATCTCTAGAGAGATGAGGAACTTACACCTTAACGAGGTTGGGAGGACCTCATTTTATTGAGTATTTTGCATGCTTGAAAGCTATTGGGACCAAGCCAAACTACATGTGTTGAGGAGCGTCGATACCAGTGAATTATGTGGAACCCTATGTTGCATACTAACTAGGGACACATGCGTTGTAGCTGACCCTGTGAAGCATGTGTCCCCCTAGAAATTGGTCAAAGTGAAACTATGGGGATTGGAGGAGCAACATAGGGTTGGATAGAGCAGCATGTAGCAGGAGAGACTAAGACATTTCAAAGGAGATTAGATGGGTGTATATACAAGTATATATGTCTTGATTGCAATTAGAGCATGAATGGAGAAAAGTAGTTTCCTTTTATTTAAGGCTTAGGTTGAGGGAAACAATATGAGAGTAGAGGCCAAGATCCAATGGTGGCAAGCTGCATATAAAGAAAATCTAGGTGGTAGTAGCAGCTGCTCAAAAGTAGCATTTTGAACTTGACCTAATAGATCTGATGAAGATTGGGGACTTTGGGCCTTTGGAGCCTTTGGAGTGTGAATACTAGAACGATTACAATGGGATCCAAAGGTTGGCTCTGGAATGATCTTTTTGATCCTACAAATTATTTGGTAAGAGCATTGGAGGTGCTAGGGGCTATCAAGAGAGTTTGTGATAGATTTTGGAACATGATTGTGGCTAACCGACAAGCTTGCATGATATCTAGCTTTTTGTGCCTAGTTGCTCACAAAGGGATTGCAGTGGCTCCTTGGCTAGTATGCAGTGGACACTCCAGCATGATTGAGCGCAACCATGCCCTACCAAGACATAATAACATTGATTCTAGGCGTTCTCTCAAGCCCAACAGATTTGGATTTGGAATTTGAGGCTTATGGGTGCCTTTACCTTGGTTACTATGAATTTACTTGGGGTGTAACAACTTGGTCAAAGCTATCTACTCCCACCTTAGGATAGAAGTTTGCGTCAAGAAGTCAAACTATTAAGATGCCAACAAGTATACATGTTTGTGTCCTACTCTAGGTTGTAGCAATAGATCTTGGAGTTGAAAGAGGGATTCTACATGGGAGCCAATCAACGGTTTTACACTTTTACTCATTCAGAGAGCCAAGTGCTTTTGAAATTATCAAGGGCTTTCTAGGAGGAGCTCGGATACATATGCTCCATGAAAGTAGTATTGGGTTTGAGTCCCCTTAGGTTGAGCAAAGAGACAATGTCTGCTTCTCGTTAGAACAACAAGATTTTCCCCCTTCTCCCATTTTC
Source organism: Adiantum capillus-veneris (assembly GCF_014529385.1). Lineage (NCBI taxonomy): Eukaryota > Viridiplantae > Streptophyta > Polypodiopsida > Polypodiales > Pteridaceae > Adiantum > Adiantum capillus-veneris. Next base: position 42,292,727 of record NC_140939.1, read on the forward strand.
AACAAGATTTATGGTCAGAATGTTGGCCTCCTATTTTGGGTGTGTATGTGTGTGTGTTTGTGTGTGTAGCATGTAGGTTCACAAAGGTGTTTCCATTGTGGTTGTTAACAACATACAATACTAGAATCTTCAATCTCATTAGCTATTTGCTTAAGAATATTGAACAATGTTCCCAAGTGCAATAACCTAGCACCTTGAAACCAACCTTCCACGAACATGTGACACAAAGATTGTGCCACAGCTTGTTCATATCCAGCAACCTAGCATCAAGCAACCTCTCTGAAATATGTGTGACACAAAGAATGTGCCACAACTTTGTCAAATGAAGAAACCTACTAGCACCATGCAACTTTTTTGCAAGACCTTTTGACATAAATATTATGCCATGACTTCCTAAAATGGAGTAACCTAGCACCACAGAACCTTTCTGCAAGAAATTATGACACACCTTTCTCAAGTGCAGCGACCTAGTACAATGCCACCTATGTATGATTTGGTGACACAAAGAACGTGCTAAAACTTCCTCAAATGCAGCAAACTAGCACAATGCAACCTATAACCATGAACTGGTGACATATAGAACATGTCATAGCTTCCTCAAGACTTGCAACAACCTAGCACAATGCAGCATCTTTGTAAACACTATTAACACATAGAACGTGCCACAACTTCCTGGAGTGCAACAACCTAGCACAATGAAACATCTTCACAAGAACTTGGGACACAAACAATTGTCTCAAATTTGTGTATTTTTCCCAGAATTCCTAAATATGTCTTATATGCAACCCTTGGGTTCCAAGTTTGGTATGATGTTGTTCCATGTGGTGGCCCAAAGTTCATATGCGTGGCTCTAGGCATAGAAGACGTAAGATGTGAAATGCTAATGCTAGTTGGTATGGTCTCATTGAAATAAGGGCTTGGATGTTGTGGTCATGGAGCATAAGTTGTTGAAACAATGGGAGGGGTAGGAGCTACATGAGCACGAGGGTCCATAGGTGCATATTACTGATACACACTTATAGGTACCATTGTAGGAATTGGGCCACCATGTAGTGCTGCTTTACTAATAAACGAGGTCCATGGCATGTTTTCTAGCATGCAAATCATTGGGGTAGGCATGGTAGTCGTGGTGTCATCAAGAGAAAGATTAGCTAAACTTGGAAAGGTAAAGCTATCACTTGTGGGATTAGATTGTACTAAGACACCTGGCAAAACAACATATGGAATATCCATCAGGCTTACCGAGGGAGACTCCATTTGTGATAAAGGTAGTTGCTTAGCTTTTCGTGTATCCAAGATTCTCATGAGACCGGTTAAAGGCATGTGGATCCCTTTGTTCTGCCTCTCTAGCTCAGTGACGCTATGGATAACATCACAAACACTTTGTTGTTGATCCTCTATGCTAGTAGCACCTGATGTGGATTTTAGAACATATAGCCAACCCACCTAATAGGTGTGACCTGTGTATAGGTCGCTTAAAGTCTCCATTTGTAGTTCATACTCTCAGTTCTCATTTAGAAATGCTCCATCTAGGATTGAGGTGCTAGGGGTGTCCTTTCAACTAGATGCAATGGGGCTCTCTATGGATTGACTCTTAGTGGTTGCTAATTTAGGAGCACTAGATTGCTCACCTAGCATGGTTGTTGACATAGGGGCCTTCGCTTTTAACTCTCTCCATTGATTTGCCTTGCGTAGGCTCTCAATTTCCTTTTCCCTAGCCACAATGATATATCTCTCAACCTCTTGCACTTCGGCAAGGCTTCTACCATCAGGTAATATAGCCTCAGAGGGGAATAGCTCTGAGAGTCAGGGGGGGCATTGAATGGAGTATTCACATCCACACTCTCCAGGAGCATGGGGTCTACATTGTTCATGAATGGTGAACCTACTTTTCCACCCCCTTCATTTACATCGTTAGCTCCATATTTGGATTTCTCTACTAAAAGTCTCCTTCAAGAGGCTAAGTATGCTTGGACCGGACCGTGGGCCCATGGCATGCATGTCTTGGCTTGAAATATCAGGATTAGACACTGGGTAACCTTCCATAATGTCGTAGTCAGAGGAAGAGTCACTAGATGCAATATGTGGGTCCTAAATGGTACTACCTTCGGTTCTTGCTGAGAGCCTAGAGCCTCCTGTAGAGGAATAATGTGTGCCCACATAAACGGAGATAATCTCTATGTGATCGTCCTCTAGAATCCAACCAGAGTGTAGGTACATGTGACCTCAACACTCTAGAAGTGTTGGTGGGTGCCCATGAAGGCCGCTCACCAAGTTTTTTAGGTGTTTATAGCCCAAATTTGTTGTTATTTTTTGTCCTTTTTTCTAACCAAGCTACATATGGCGTGTGATAGCTCAAAATAAGCGTCTTGGTTAGAGGGACATGCCATGCTTTACAACCCTTGATTGGGTAAAGCCCGTAGAATCCTAAAAACACACTTTTCCTAGTCGAGAAGGAGGCTGAAATTAGTAAGTCCAAAGGGTAAGTGTGAAGGGAATGTGGAGGACTAGAAGGGCTTGTCCCACATTCCCTCCCCTCACTTGATGATCTAGTCTTTATACATATAGTAGTGTCTATACTATATCATAAGACTCAGAACTGAAGCCTGGGCTCGGGCTCGGGCTCGGGGAACAATCTTGATCCCGATCCTTCATTTTTTGAGCGTTTTTTCTTTTTTTTGAAGAAAAAAAACTCTTTTGTGGATAATATTGCGCATGGACGTCGAGCTCACACGCTCAAAATCTCCCCCTAGCAACTCTGTCTAACCTGCCTACAGCTAACATAGCTAATTAACACTAATTATCTCTACTCACACATTGTCTAACACAGTAAACTAAACAGTGACAGAACAATCAACCTTCACACTATCTATTACTCACTACATACTGCACATTACAACACTATACACTAAGTAACTGACTTGCTAACACCTGCACATCACAGAACTTAGCATATCAAACAAAATCTTGCACATTTCAATACTAACAAATTCTAACAAATCCTGTTAAACGTGTACATTACAGTCGCTTAACACATCTGACACAAACTAAAAAAAAAGCTGAAGGAAAGGCTTCCAGAGGTAGCACTGAGTGCTCCTCAAGCTTAGTGTAAGGAAGTCCACGGAAATGGCGCCAAAACTGTGTGCTTTGCCGCACGTGTTGGAGGTTTGAAACTTGCCAAAACACTGTGTGCGAGCCAAGAATGGCTGTAAGCACACAACTAGACATTCCTAGCAAGCTCAAAGGGGCAATGGTGTGTCACTCACCGCTCAATGCTTCAGTCGTGAAGGATCTGTACCGCAAAGAAGAAGGAGCCCCCGTCGCCAACGTGCTCAACCGCCTCACCACCACCACCGATGCCGTTGCAATGCTCAATCACTCTCTCTCTCTCTCTCTCTCTCTCTCATACACACACACACACACATGAGTACACAAAGGAGAAGAAGATAGATTGATGTAGAGCAAGAGGACTTCTTAGCATACACCTCAAAGAATGAGGATTTTAGGTCAAAATGGACCTTTTATAAGAGTTTGACCCATTCACACATGGATGCCCACAGTGGTCAGTTATAGTAAAAACTTTGTTAAAATGGGATAAGTGGTGCGCCTCTCATTTGCGATCACCTACACACCTATTGGACCGACAACCCAGTCCATGACTCAAATAAATGATAAGGCATCCATCGAAGGTGATAGGGTATCTGTGAGGGTTAACACACCCCTTGAGTAAGGCCTAGTTAGCCATACAGGTGAGGAGAACCTTGAGGTCCTCCCTAAACTCCCTGAAGAACTCAGTGGTCAGACCATCTCAACTAGGGGATTTCTCCTTGCCAAGAACTTGTAGAGCAAGAAAGCATTCATCTTTAGAGAAGGCTATCTCAAGTCGATTGACTTTAGGTTGGGAGACTTTTCTATTGACACTGTCGAGCAAGGTTGCTCTGGCTTCATCCACCTCTTGAGAACATGTCTCTGGTTGTCCAATGATTTGGTTAAGGTGATCAAGCATCAACCTAGCCATTTTGTCTTAGTTTTGTGTACCATTCTCGTTCTCATCTATGAGCGAGTGGACGATGCCGTGTCTTTTCTTGGTTTTCACGGCCCTAAAAAATGTGCTTGATTAGTCGTCTCTGGCCGGAGGAAGGTCTCTCGGGATATCAGTCTCGCCCTCTTGACCTCCCCGAGTTGCTTCTCAGCCAAGTTAGCTTTTGATTCCATCCACCTTTTGTGTTCTTTGGAGGTCAGTAAGCAAACTTTTTTGGAAGTTAGATTAGCAACCTCGTCTTCAAGATGCTTCCTTTTGTCTTTCCGAGGCTTTTTCATCAGAGGGACGGAGCTTTTGATCTCTTTTTGGATACTTCAAGCAAAGAGGTCCCAAGATTTAGGTCTAGCATCTTTATTGAGTTTGCTTAGGGATTTCTTGGTAAGACTTCTAAACAGAGGGTCCTTGAACAGGTGTGCCCCTATAACAAGAAACATCTTACTTCCCTTGGGGGTCTGAACAACCCCATTGTCTTTCTTGAGTTCCAAGTGTAATGGTATATGGTCCAACATGATCTTTGCTTGTACCACCTTCATTTCGAGTAGCAACAGGATCCAATCAGCCTTGTGAGAGCAATAGCACCTGTCAAGGTGGAAGCCGTGCAAGCATATTGAAGGCTTGTGTACGTGAAGCCTGGCATGTTGTTCTATGGACCCACCTCCCAAAGGTCCATCAAAGCAGATTTCTCACATAGACCCAACCGTTTAACAATTCTATCCTTGATCTTCTCCACCATATTAAAGTACCCAATTGGAAGACACTCTCCTTCAATAGGGGAGTCCCTCACGTGCATCCATCACTTGGCTCTATCCTTTGAATTGCAAGGGACATAGGCTGATCTACCCACATAGTTCTCACACCTAGGGCTCTCCCAGATGTGTAGTTCTTGACCACTTTGGACTCTAGGTCCTTGTCCACAATGGAGAGGACTTCATTGAACCCATCCACTCCCTCTCCAAGAGGTATAGTGCTTGTTTTTTGGATGTGTTAGGTAGGAATTATATGGATCTCCATCCACATGGCTGAGGACATCTGCTTCGACGAAATGAGAAACTCCATACCTCCAGGTGTACTACATTCCATGATTCATGTTGGGGGATATATATAATTGCTAATAATGATTTTTCATGGTTTGTTTGAGTGCAATAGTTATGTTTGTTATCTGCCATTATAGATGTATAAATTTGTCTTTGCTTAAGTTGATGGAACTAGAGTTTAATCTTATGGATGAGCCTTGAGATTAGGAGACCGTGACTTTAGGTTAACTCATTTACTTGACCACTAGGCATAGCTGATAAAATTATCTGAGTATTTGAGACCTTAGGAATGTTTAAGGCATAGAGAAGCTTGCTCACTTAAACAACAAAAACACTAATGAGAATACAAAGGAAATGGAAGCAAAAAACAAAAGTGCCACAAATGAAAAATCTAATGCTAGAACAGAAATCCTGGCTTGATTTGGTACTTCACTCACATGTATTGTCTATGGTACTAGAGCCCTAGAGGTTCCCAGTGTGGGCGCTTTTCCTTGAGAAGCAAAAAGACCCGGACATACAAAATAAGCACACACGTCAAATGATTGTGAACCAAAGTAAAAAAGAGAAAAAGAAAAAAATGAATGACATTTAAAAGACTTCCATCGAGTTTACAGTTAACATTTCAAGCTTTTGTTTGCAGTTGTGAGAGCTAGTTGGCTAATCAAAGCTGAAAAGCACAATTAGGGAATCTTGCATTTAGATAATCTTCTTAGCTTAGCTAGTACTAGAGTAGTTGTTTTAACCTTAGTCATAGCTAACTAATTGATAGACTCACCCATAAGCCCAAAACTCTTTATTAATTAATTTACTCAAAGTGCGATTTATTTGTCCTTAATGGCAGTCTAACATTTCATAAATCTTGCATTTACTCATTTCCACATGTACTTTACATTCCCCTCATGATTTATGGAAATATAATTCCGCTTGCTGAAACAGTGACTTTGCCTTGCAGATTCAAATCCAGATGCTCTAGAACATGGACATAACAAGCTTCAACTCAATAGCTTCCGAGGACGGAATCTACATCAGGAAGGGGGGAATGTTAACCCTCACGGACACCCTATTACCTACGACGGACGTTGTAACCTACAACGGACATTGTATTATTTATTTGGTAGAGTCAGGTACCGGGCTTGTCGGTCCAATAGGAAAAGGGTAAGAGTGATCGCCGATGAGAGGCGCACTCTAACTGGAACATTCAAGGGATTAGTTGGCTAAGCATGGGTGCCCAAGTGTGAATAAGGCAAGCTCATATAAAAGTCAACTAGACCTAAAATTCATCTATTCTCTCATTTGTGCAATAGAAGAGTGGTCTTGCTCCATCTCCATCTCCATCTTCTTCTTCTTCACCTCCTTGTGTGTGTGTGCATGTGTGTGTGTGTGTGTGTGTGTGTGTGTGTGTGTGTGTGTGTGTGAGAGAGAGAGAGAGAGAGAGAGAGAGAGAGAGCGATCGAGCATTGTGGCGGCACGGCGGCGGTGAGGCGGTTGAGCACGGCGTAGCGGCGTCTCCTTCTTCTTCGCGGTGAGGAATCCTCCACGAAGCAAGCGTAGAGCGGTGAGTGACACACCATCGCCTTCTTTGAGCTTACTAGTTTAGGCTTGTTGTGTGCTTGGAGCCATTTGTGGCTCACACATGGTGTATCGGCAAGTTCCTTGCATTGACACGTGCGACATACGCGCACAAGATGGATCCAAGTGGTTATCCAGAAACCTGCACAAGCCCGCAAAGCATCCATTTAGTGCATATGCAATGAGGATCGTTGTACATGGATTACATTGGTCAAATCTACAATCGAGAGCCAGTAATGGAAGATCCAACAGATCAACCAATTGAAGCAAGTTTAATTGGAGAACCAAGTCAAAGGCAGTATGTAGGTCAGGATGAAGCAGTCTATAGCCTGATGCTCAGTGTTTTAAAAGAAGATTCTAGCAACGTGGTGAGTACAAAAGCTAAAACTTCAGAACATTTTCATGAATATTGTCCAAGAAATCAAAACAACACGGACACATCAACTGCTAAGCAAAACGTGGAGAAAACTAGAAATGTGAATCCCGATTTATCACCGAAGGTCAAAAAGAGTGTAAGGTTTGCAAACGATTCTACATCCACTGCCACAAGTGTGCAATCATTCATGAGTCTAAGGGACACATCAAATAGAATGATATTAGCATTGTATGGTACACATAATTCATATGCACACTATGTAGACCAAAAAGGACAATCGTACCAGAAGGATCAACCAGTGTTTGAACGGTCCACATCCCAGCTCATAGAAGTGCATCCAGGTGATAGACCAGAAAGGATGGTTCATTTCAGAGGATAGAATCTATCATAGCCCATCCTCTCTAGAGCTTAAGGACATTACCCGAGTGAACCCAAAAATTTGTTCAGAGCCAAACTCTCCTCCATCAAAAATCAAGCTTCGATGTTGTGACCAAACGAGCATATACTTTGACCAAAACAGTCGTAGATATAGATGAGAGTCTAAAATCTATGAAGCCTTGGGTCCTGAAACCACAAAATCTCATATAATAGGAGACCCACAATATCAGGACAAAGATAATGCTATCTATAGCTTGACTTGGGGAATAATTTGTCATGTTTCACGGAGATACATAGGAAACTATGCAGAAGGTTTACAGATGCCAAACATCAATAGTGCTACCCAAAGTGTGCCTTCACAGTCTCAAAAGTTGAGACTGAACCAGAGCCAAACAATTTTGAACTATCATAATGGAGTAGGCTATAGTGATCACCCTAGGAAGAGGGGAGCTACAAATCCATCAAGCTCATCTCTAGTACCAGGAAATGCTACACCAATTAGAAGACCAATAACTTCTAGTCAACAGACCCCTTTAAACCAAAAACCATTGGAAGATCATATGGTTGTTGGAAGTTTCCCACTGACCCAGATCCCATCAAAATCTGCAGAAAAATTCTTCTATGAAGATCATCAGGGACAAAAGTTTCAATTGATCTCCACATGTCAAAGCCAAAAGCCAAAAAATTCCCATAGTGTTCAAGTAATTTCATATGACCAAGCTCACATATGCATATCAAGATAAAAATGGCAATGATTACCAACAGGTTCATGACCTTGTACAAGCCCATACGGATGTTAAACTTGAATTCAAGGACTATCTGAAGATGATGCAAAGCCTCAAGCTTCTAGAAGAGGTGATAGAAAAGTCAAAATCATTGAAAGCTAAATTCCATAAGGATACACAAAGGTCACCACCAAAATCTCCTTCAAAGAGAAAGATTCTGCCAGATCTACAATGGATCTTCTAAGATCAAAGGTTACTCAGATGCAGGCAAATAATGCTCAATCAGATGCAAACAAAAAGTGCAATATTACAGCCAATGGAGTTAACATGGATTGAAGCAGGTGGTCAAAGCAAAGAAAATGCACATAAAGCTCAACCAAAGGATACTTCCACAACAGAATCAATCAATATAGAAAGAAATCTTGAGACGATCAAGTGAAACATTGTTGGAGAGAATGAAGAAAAACTCTCAAGCGAAGTAAAGCTAGATTTTCAGCTAGACAAGAATCTCATGTCTTTTCGAACTTGGAAAAGATGTGGCCAACCACATCTAGAGGATGCTCTTGAATTTGTGAGCATATCTGGAAACAAACAATCAGAATGTTAGGGAATCATCTCAACCACCATTGAAGTAAGTTTACAGAACATTATAGCCCAATTCCATGTGATTATATTAAAACATGTACTTGATGGTCTCATATTGGGAAAGCCACTATCTCAGAAGGTTTTAGAGATACAGAATGCAAACAAGATGTAGTCTTCAAAGACAACCAAGAATGACGATCAACAATGGTCAACCGCGGACAATAGCACAAAGTCCTTAAGCAGAGTTAAAATGGAGACTACTATCAAAGCAGATCTTATTGAAGATTATTCATCTCCGTTGAACAGAACTTTAGAAGAGCTTAAAGAAAATCAGGCAATATCAAGTGCAAATCAAACAGAGCAAAGGGCAACCACAATAGCTATTGAGCAGAGAATGCCACCAAGACAAGAAGTAAAGAAGTTCAAAATTGCAGACAACCAGGAAGCAATAGGAAGTCCAAAGATCCAGACATTTCCAGCTAAATCAGCTGTGATGAAAGTCGGATTGAAAAATAGAGTATGAAGCCACCTTCCATAGAGACACATTTAGATCAAGGTGAGACCGTGACAAAAGCAGGACATAAATATTCAATAGAACCTCCAATGAGAATAGTTGTAGTTTTCAATAGTACAAAAGGAGAAAGTGTCAGATGCAATGCTCTATTGGATAAAGAAGCAAAGTGAAATATGATTGCAAAGAACATCCAAAGGATCCTCCAGATCACTCCATGCAAACATGATAGCAAAACAATGCTAGGTATGCATACAGGTCAAGAAGACATGGTTGCTATTCTTAGTATCAATGCCAACTTGATCCTTCACTAATCCTCTTTTGGAGGATTCAAGCTTACTTTTACCCGAAGAAATGTTTGTAGTAAGCACAAGAATGTAAAAATTCAAGTCTCCAGTGTGCAAAAAACACTCTTTGGCATAGTCACAGTTGGGCTACTGAGCCAAAAAATGAGCAAAGCATTAGTCCCAAAGCTTCAAGTCGTAATAAAATATGTGATAAGAGTCGTAGTTATTAGGCTTACACTCAAGCTGGAATAATTGAGCATACCTAAGTCATGTTGCTCAGGCTAGATGAGATGAGCATAAGAGTTGAAGTCTATTAACTTACAATTGGTGGAGTGTCGTAGAGTCCAACACTCACACACAGTGCACCGTAAGATGAGAGCACCTATCCTCGACAACAAAAACCGTTCTTAAAGGGGTGCAGCTTGCAAAGCCATGTCATGTGCTTTTATAGCTATAGATCTTTCTGAAGAACCCCTTGAAATCTTTCTTGCACAGCATATTGTTTCCCATGCATTTCTATGAATGCATATAGCATGTCCATCATCGGACATATGCATTAGACACTTTCTTTTTTGCTTCCACCTATGCACCTTGAGTGGACTACAACAGGCAAACCAATGTTCCATCATGCTCCCCTCTCATAATTGATGTTGTTGAGCCAGCAGAGGATCACACCCGCATTTTTGCTCACACCCATCATTTTGTAACCATTGATTGTAATAAATGTCTTTTCGACATTAATTTTGATTTGAGCCATTCATTAAGTAACGGGACTCAATTGAGTTTCCAGCTTGTAATCCCGACGTAATTTCACCTGCTGATGTAAATAATTAGACATGTTCTCACCTCCGAGGCTGAGGAATATAAGCCAAAGTTTTGTAACCTAAAGGGGATTCAATTATTAATCAAAGGGAGTTTTTGAGCGCCGTGACTGTGTCTGAGAGAGAGAGAGTGAGAGAGAGTCTTATCTTCTTGCTACGCGAGCTACGGGGCCACCATTGGAGAAGCGACACCACCATTGTGTTAGCAACGGTGAGAGCTACGCACAGATACCAAGAGTGCACGCTATCGGCTTCTATGTGTGGTAAGTTCCTACGAGCTTCGGTGTGAGTTTTCTTCCAACTCGTGTGTCGGAATAGAGTGTGCAGCATATCTATAGAACCACAACGAGTAGAGCTACACATTAGTACCATCGGGGTCAAGTTTCGGTCACCTGTATTTTTCGGCCTGTCTTCATACGCGTTTACTGCACGGAGTGGTTATAGGTTGATTTTGCAGTTCAAGTCTTTAGGGTGTTGTTCTTACCTAATGTATAGACTTCCCCTTGAGTTTGAGATCGATTCGATGATTCTAGATCCTGTTTCGTATAGCATTCGTTCGTAGTACGGATTTCAGTCACTTGCGTATTTTAGAACTTAGATTTGATTTCCTTAGTAGTGATTGTCATTAGAAGGTCGAGTAGGTGATTTGACACCCACCTAGTTGTTTCCATGCGCCTGCGGGTCAAGCTCCGTCCTCGTCTGACAAATTCTGTTGTTGGTTGAGTTCTCGCTATTTAGCTTCCGCTAGCGGCGTAACCGCCTTAACATTTGGCGCCGCTGCCGGGGACGAGAGCCCTAAGTAGGTGACCTTAGACTAATCCTACGAGGTGAGTCGTATAAACTACTTTGTATACTTTAGTTAGAAAAGATCTAGGAGTGGTGGACTTCGAAGGTCTCGAGAGATACTAGGAAGTGGTGTATTCCTGGGTCTTCCGTGTTGACAGTATTTTTAGTTTAGCTTAGGTTAGATTGTTTTTGATGGTGTTTAAGTGGTTGTTGACATAAAAAGCAGTTGCTACTCCTTGTGTGGTAGTAAATCTCTTTATATTTTCAATTGCAAAAAATCCATTTTATGATTAGAAGTAGCTTAGGTAGGGCCTGATTTGATCCTGATCTAGAGCTATCAATTGGTGTTCTATTTGCTTGATGTGTTTGATTGCATGTTAGATCACTGAAAAAGTCGCTTTGATAGTGAAATATGCAATAAACAAAGTTCAGAAAAATTTTCTGTGTAACTGATTGTTGCTGAGCACTTAAAAGAGCTATTGGAAGAGTTCTGTGCTGAAAAACTTTAAATCTGCAACTTTAGACATTATACGCGTATGATGTCTTAGGACCTAAACAGAGACTAAAATTGAAAATTTGACATTTCCAGAGTGTTTAGAAGGGGGGTTTCACCCTAAGATCAACTTAAAACAAGAGCATTAACACTCAAAGAAACCCAAAAAAGACAAGTCGGAGTCCAAGAAACGCAAAGAATAGGAAATTTTGGATTCAGATCTTGTTTTTACATTCAAACCTGACAAAAACACTTGAAACTCAATTATAAACATTGGAGAAGGCTTAAAACCAAAAATAGTCAAAATCTGGGACAAAAGACATCATACGCGTATAATGTCTTTTGGCACTTCCACTGCTTATTTTTGAAATCTGACCTGACAAGAGTGTTACAATCACTGTTGGAAGCATAAATATCAAGTTTGGACCCAAATTGATGAAAAAGACATCATACGCATATGATGTCTTTGACCTAATTTTGGACATATTTTGATACTTTGCTAACCCAGATCCATTGTAATAGCTGTCTAGAGGTTATATTTCAAGTTTCATCCCATTTGGATCACAATTGACCCAGAAAACAAGTCAAAAGCAGAAAATTGCCAAGAAAAGCCTGAACTAGCCATAACTTGCTCAAACAGAGTTCAAACTGAATTTTGTGAGTGAACAGAGCATAAAGGGGCCACTGAGAGTGAGTATAACCAAAATAGTCAAAATCTGTGAAAAAAGACATCATACGCGTATAATGTCTTTTTCAGCATAACAGTAACAAAATTCTCACTTGATGAAACAGAAGTTGTCCAACTGACAAGATTAAACAGTTGACCAAGTATCAGTCAGTTTGGATCAATTCTAACCACAAAAACTTGAGGAAAACAAATTGCCGAGACGGAAAAAGTTAAAGTCCTTTAGGGGAATTGATGAATTTGAGATCGGGCAGGAATCTCCGGAATAATCAACCAAAACAAGGGGAACCAGCAAGTGTCATATCAACCGAGGGAAGTGTAAACCAAAGTTGGGTGCAACCATTAGAGCCGATCTTTGAAGGAAGTGTCTCTGATACTTCTTCGGAGAGATCTTACGAGAGTTTCACCGAAAACTTGGAACACTTGAACCTGAACAACAGAGAAAATATGGCAGCAGGATCATCAAACCCTTCCGCCACAATGAAGCTATTGTTCATAAAATACCAGTACGACAATGAGCAAGGTGCCAAGATCTACAAAGATGGAATGGACCGCTATTGTGTAAAGATAGAAGATAGACCTAGTGAGTTCAAGGACTTAGTGCCTGTGAGCTATAGCGGAGATAGATATCTAGACGACGAGGGTACCATGTACTTGGTAGTCCTAAACCCTAACATTGTGGACAAGTGGGGATTGATGGGCACCAAAGCCAAAATAGATGAAGAACTCGAGGAGAAAGCACCAATAATGAACTTCCCTAATGCGAGGTTAAGAAGAGAGAATGAAACTACAAGGATCAACACTGATAACATCTATGTGGGGTTGTACAAATATAATAATGGGGAGCAAGATCTCTATTATAGATGTGAAGAACCCTACACCGGAGAGTTGACAGACAAAAAAAGACTCTATGTCTTTACCTACACTGAGGGATCGGAAGTGAAAATTGCCGCTTACGATAAGTATGGCAGGCAATACTCAACAATGGGCAAGAAAGAATTAGAAGGATATACATACTTTGGGGGACCTCTACATCAGTATTATGTTACTTCTAGCTCACATAGACCAGCACCAACAAATGGAGTGCAAAACTCAATGACAACAGGAGGACAAAGAACTCAGGTTGCTGACTCTTTCAGTCAACCTTGGGACTCGAAGCTCGGACCAATGGGATCATTACATTCCAGAGAGTCAATGGAGACGAATCGAGGTAGTGCAGTTCCAATCCCCACCTATACCACTCCAGGTCCAAGGTTTGAAGCGGAACCATCACATTTACCTCCCAGTAGTAGATTCAGGGCAGAGGAACCGACAAGGGTAACCCATGAAGTCCATGGTGCTAGAGAAAGCTTTAGCCGAGACACAGGAGCAATGAGATTGGTAGTAGATCATAGACGTATGAGACCATCTCAAGTAGCCAAGTGTATGCCCAAGAAGTATGGTGGTTCAGGAGATCCGTATGCACATGTGTCACTCTTTAAGCAAGTCTTAAGAGCTGAGCAGATAACAGATTTCCATACACAATACGAGGGATTTGGTCTTACTCTAGAAGGTACTGCATTGACATGGTTTCAACCAATGAACATAGGGGGATTCCATGACATTGACCATTTGCTAAGAGAGTTTGCTGAGGAATTCTCAAAACGAGGGATTAAGCACAATACGGTCTCACAAATATATGCTTTTAAACAGAGAGAACACGAAAAGGTGAAGGAAGCTTCACTTCGCTTCAAACAATACATTGAGAGATGTCCAGTACGTGAACGACCACAAGATGACAGACTATCTGTTCTCTTTATTGAGGGACTGAGGAACGACACTCTCAAGAAGGACTTGCACTTGAAAGCTTGTACAAGTTTCGAGCAAGTAACGAGAGAGGCATTGTACTTCGTGGATAACTGTACGGTTTACGGAGAGGTGTCAGCAGATACAGATTTTGCATCCAGTAGCTCCTCCTCCGTAGCGAGCGAGACTACCACTAAAAAGAATGTTCAAACAACAACCATGCCAAATGTAGAGAAAATGATAGAAGATGCTCTAAAAAGGATGGCACCATACCAAAAACCATTGCCAAAAACACTGAAATGGTGTGCTATTGAACAAAAATGGACAAATCATCCAACAGAGGAGTGCTATTACAACAAAGGGTATGTAAGGGAGCGCCGGTATGCACCTCCTGCTCAATTAGCACCACCTCAGATACATCCAGTACCTCGATACCCAACGGGAAATGTACCAGGACCTATGGGGATAGAAAGACCGCAACCAGTATTGGGACAACAACCACCTTTACCAGGAGTAGGCATTAGATATGCACCAACCTTGGAGAATCGGGAAGAACAAGCCTTAGTGCCTGTTCAAGCCTATTACGAAGAATCGGGTGCACACATGTCTCCGACAGTTTATTACCCACCAGAAGAACCAAAACAACCAGAACCATGGGGCATGATGGGGAATGTTGGAACACCAACAGTTACAAGTGCTTCTGATGAAGAGAGATACAATTTGGACGCAAGAACCTTGATGTTCATAGCTCATGGAGGGTTAACAGGACAAAGACCATCCTATCCACAAAGGACGAATCAAGCGGGACCAAGACCAGCACTAGGACCCTGTTACAAGTGTGGAGGTGACCATCTGATGAATGTTTGCCCACATACGGAAATCATTAGAATTAACGCTTATTGCACTGAGTGTGGGGTTACTCACTTCATTGAGGATTGTTCAAAGAATCCAAACAAAGTGCAAAAGACGACATTGAATATTCTAGAAACTATTCCTACCAGCAGTGGGTCTGAAAATGAAACTCTGATACCAACGCAAGTTGTTACTAGAGCTCAAGCTAAGAAAACCACTGGAGAACCTGAGAATGGAAAGTTAGCGACTGACGTAGTTAGTCAAGGACCGCGGAGTCAGAAAAACACATGGAAAGCTAGAAAAGCACGCATGAAGTTGAGAAAAGAACGTGAAGACGCTATTCTAGCTGAGGAACTAAAGCAAACTAAAGCTAGATTAGAAAAACTTGAGAGTCAAAACGGGAAACGAGAGATGAGCCAGGAAAGAACGAAACAAAAGAGTATCAAAGAAACAATGAGCTTAAGCTCCGGGGGATCAGTGCTAGTCGACAAGGTACACGAACCATTGGACGCACTGATGAGAGCTTACGAAGCTAGGTTAAGGAACAACCAAACACAAGAACAGAGGTGGCTGACATACCCAAACGCGGAATTGGAAAAGCAGAGACTTGAAATGTGCCAAAGAATGATCGAGACTGCACAAGCCTTATTAGAACCACCAAAAGAAACAATAAATTGTGGAAAGGAAAACCCAATTCAGCAAGAGACTATCGTTTCACGGGTAGCTGAAAAGACTCCCAGTGCACAAAAGCCTGAAAATACACAAAAGGATGACCGCATAGTGTTGAACACAACCGATGAGGAGGTCGAGAGTTTTCATCCAGTCATACAGAGGTCTTACGGAAGAGATGAGGATTACAATGAATTTTGGAAACAAGTGAAAGAGGCAAACTTTGCAAACGAGCTAAGTTGCCAAGCTAATCAGACAAATTGGGAAAGGGACATCAGAAATCCTCCCATTGTGGAATTTGAGGCAGGATCTCAAGTGGACTTGGATCTGCAATCTTACTGGGGAGATGGGGGCTCTGTTAGAACAATGGAGAGCAAACCTCATTCACTAAAAACCTTACCTTCATACTTAGGAGAGTATGAAGCAAAATCCGAGATTAGAGCACTTCCCTCACGAAAAATCTCATCAGAAAAAGTCATGGACTCGCAAGGATTGATAGAGATTTTGTCAACACCAGTGACATGCACTATCACTCTAGCTGAGCTTTTGAGGCTAAGACCACATATGTGGACCACTGTAGGAAAATGCTTGGAAAAATTCGGGATAAAAGATCCAACATCGAGATTGCAAGAGAGCATTGAGGAGCTGAGCAAGCCACAAAAGAACGCTAAGCCTGTACCCTTAAACAAGGTCGGAGAGTATTGCGAAGGTGAAGAGGGGAATACAACCTTACCAGTTGAATTCCAAGGAGTGAAGACGATGGCAATACTAGACAGCGGAGCAGGTGTAGCCATTGCTACAAAAGAAATCTGGAAAAAATGGGGGAAACCAGCAATAAGGAAGACTAGGTTGAAACTCCAATTAGCAGATGGACACATGGAGAAACCTATGGGTTTATTAGAGAAAGTCGTAGTGACTTCTTGCGGCATTGAATACGAACATACTTTTGCTATTGTCGATTTTGCCAAGGAGAATAACTATGATATCATACTGGGAAGACCATTCATGAGACAGTTGAAAATGGTCCAGGATTGGGGCTACGATCACATATACCTGAGAAATATGGAAACCACCACACGTGTGAACCTGAAAGACCATAGCTACAAAGATGTGAACCGAACACCAGTAGAGGAGTTTGATTCGGCTACTTTAGCGGGATCCGAATTTCCAGCTTGGTTAGGTAAACCCAAGGAGTTATGGATGTGTGGAGCTTCGAAATGTGGAAGTCTGAAACGAGAAGAATGTGTTTTAGAAAGGGCTATCGAAGACGAAACTTATGTAGGAGAACCCTTTCCAGAGGATACGTTTGAACCATTAGAGTGGACACACATTCTAGCAACCCTAGATGTTTGTGCAATTCCGGATGGTCCCACAACGAAATTTTGCGACAAGGACGGGTACGACGTGGTTCCGTATTTCATGTTGAGAACTGTACTCAAAAAAGAAACTGAAAAGAACGATACACTGGAAAAGGAAGATGAAGAAGAGGTGTTTCACGACATTCCCAATCATCCAGAGTGGGGAAATGAAGCAGACAACGAGTCAACGGACAATTCAAGCGGAAACGAAGAAACTATAATGGATGTCCGATTTTATGATTTTCCGAACCAAACTAAACAACGCCAGAAACACTATAGAGCAAAGAAAAAAACAAAAGGGGTTAGAACCAATCCGATGCCTAGAATAAGAGGAAAAAATCAATTCTTAATGCTAGTAAAGGCTGAAGATTGTGTTAAGGATAAGATTTCTGGAAGAATGAGAGGCAGTGATCAAAAGAGCTTACGAAAAGACAAAAGAGGCTCAAGAAATCAAGTTCAAAAGAATGGAACGAAAACTGAAACAGAAAAAACAGAAAAGAACAAGCGCAACAGAGAATACACAGAGTCGAAGTTAGAACGTAGAAACAAGTACAGAGAGCTCAAGAAAACTCTGAAAGAAGTTTGGACTACAGAAATTGAGAGTGGAGAGGACAAAAACGCCAAAATCAAGGAAAACATGGATGTTCCCTCTCACTATAGGAAATTCACAATAGAGGATAGGAAGGTGATATTAACCCCACCTATTCGAGAGAGGAAGGAGAACGAATCTTATGATGGACCGGAGGATGCAAAAAAAGTTGATTTAGCAGCTCCAGGTGAGCCACCTAGACCGGTATACATAGCCACAGATTTGTCTCCAGGCGAGGAAGAGAGACTTTTGAGTCTTCTCAAAGAGTATAGGGATGTGTTTGCATGGTCTTATAAGGACTTAAAGGGAGTTGACCCATCGATATGCCAACACACAATCCCACTGAAACAAGACGCAAAGCCTAGCAGACAGAGACCATACACATATAATGATACGTTTGCTAAGCGAATCAAAGAAGAGATAGATAAGCTAATGGAAGCTAAATTCATATACGAGATTGAACACACCGATTGGGTATCTCCGATTGTGGTAGTACCTAAGAAGAACGGAAAACTCCGAGTGTGTGTCAACCTAAAGAAAGTGAATGCTGCAACAATCAGGGAGAATTATCCCCTGCCGATAACTGATCATGTTCTAGAGCGTGTATCAGGGAAAACAGCATACTCCTTTCTTGATGGTTTTTCAGGATATAACCAGCTAGCCATAGCATTGGAAGATCAACATAAAACAGCTTTTGCAACGGAGTGGGGAATTTATGCTTATCGGGTTATGCCTTTTGGTCTAACCAATGCTCCCGCAACCTTCCGAGGCTGATGACGCATGCTTTCAAAGAATACTTAAGGCTGTTTCTCGAAATATACATGGATGACTTATGTGTACATTCTCTACTGAGAGATGAGCATCTAGAACACCTAAGAAAAGTATTTGAGAAATGTAGGACATATCGCATTTGTCTCAATCCTGAGAAATGTGTGTTTATGGTCCGACAGGGCAGAATTCTGGGACATATTGTCTCACAAAACGGAATATCCACGGATTTAGAGAAGATAAAAGTTATAGTGGATATGCCTAGACCAACCAATGCGAAACAAGTACAGAGCTTTATGGGACATTGTGGATATTATAGACGATTCATTTACATGTACGCTATAATAGGCCAACCACTTTACAGGCTAATAGTGAACTTTGAATGGACAGAGGAATGTGAGGAATCATTCAAGAAATTGAAAGAGGCACTCATTACCGCTCCAGTCTTGAAATCACCAGATTGGGAGAAGATATTCCATGTGCACATAGATGCTTCGGCATATGCAATAGGATGCATTCTGGCTCAGCCAGAAGAAGGAAACATGGATTTTCCTATCTGTTACGCCAGTCGACAGCTCAACCATGCAGAGAAGAATTACACCACAACAGAGCGAGAGGGATTAGGAATGATATATGCTGTGAAGAAATTTCGGCATTATCTTCTAGCCAACAAGTTTGTGTTTTTTACGGATCACCAAGCCTTGCTCTACCTAGTGAATAAACCATGCAATACCGGGAGAATAGTGAGATGGTTCATTATCTTACTGGAATTCGACTTCACGGTAGTAGTAAAGAAAGGAAAAACACATCTTAGAGCTGATCATCTTTCGCGATTGACGAATGGAGAAGACCCTATAAGAGTAGATGACGACATGCCAGACGCGTACTTGTTCAACATAGAAATGATACCGAGGTGGTTTCAAAATGTTGTTGACCTATTAAACTATGGAGGAGAGTTCGATAGAAGAAATTACAACCTGAAACATATTGCTATTCAGCAATCAAAGAGTCTTCAATTGATTGCAGGAAGGTTGTATCAATTGGGAAATGATCATGTTTTACGACTATGCATCAATCCTGAGGAATATAGTATATATCTGCGCGAAGCACATGTTCAGGAATGTGCATTTCATTGTTCAAGAAGGAACACATATAGGAATTTGTTACAATTGGGAGTCTATTGGCCAGGAATGAAAGAAAGCGTACATGAATATGTCACTGTATGTATTGTATGTTCATCAAAACCGCCAGCTGAGTATTCAACATTATATCAGATAATGATCGCTCTAGAATGGAGTCAGTATATTGTTGAATATCTCACAAATAGAACTTTCCCAGAAGGAACATCAAAAGCTCGTCAGAAATCTGTAGAGACAGAAGCTAGAGATTACGCTTTAATAGGAGATCAACTCTATAAGAGAGGTAAAGACAACCAGCTTAGGATTTGCGCATCAGAGTCTGAGTATGTAATAATCCTAGAGCAAGCTCATGGAGGAGTAGGTGGAGGCCATTTCTCAGGTGATAAGACAGCAAAACTTGTCTTAGCCGCAGGAATATGGTGGCCAACATTACATATGGACGCTGAGGAATACGTTAAAAGGTGTGATGACTGTCAGCGGACCAAAGTACCACTTAAAAGAGATGATATGCCGCTTAGACCAATGATGGGGGCAAGAGCTTTTGCAAAATGGGGGATTGATTATGTTGGACCCATTTCGCCTCCTGCATATAAGACTCATACACAATACATCATTGTGGCTACAGACTATCTAACAAAGTGGGTCGAAGCAAAGGCAACTCAAAAAGCAGATGCCAGGACCACGGCACAATTTCTGTATGAATACGTCTTTATACGATATGGATTGCCAATAGAAATTGTGAGTGATCGAGGCACACATTTCATAAATGAAGTGATAGAGATCCTTCTAGATGAATTCATGGTAATCCATAGGAAATCAGCCCCGTATCATCCACAAGCAAACGGACAAGCTGAAGCAACAAACAAAACCATATGCACGGTCCTCACGAAGATTGTATCTCAGCGAGAACTGACTGGGACCAAAAGTTACATTCAACATTATGGGCATATAGGGTGGCGTATAAAACATCCATAGGAACGACCCCATATAACATGGTTTTTGGGCTAAATGCTATCTTGCCAATAGAATTCTTGATTTCAACCTTAAGGGTGGCTAAGGATCTAGAGTGGACAGGGCACGAGCTCTCTGATAGAATAGATGACCTGGAAAAGCTAGATGAGCTTCGCCTAAAAGCAGTAGCTTCCATCTACGCTCAAAAAAGGCGACAAAAGGAATTTTTTGATAAGCATGTGCGGACTAAAGAGTTTAAAGTTGGGGACTATGTCCTAGTTTACACTGTGAAACAACATGTTAAGAAGCTTAAAAAGCGAGGGATGGGCCCTCTGGTCATTAAAGATCTATCACCAAGTGGAGCCGTCAAGCTTGCTACATTGGACGGAGAAGAAATGCCCAATTGGATTAGTGGATGCAGAGTGAAAAAGTATCTGTTGCCGCTAACACAAGACATGCTTGTCAAAATACATCGAGAAAAGCTGCGTGTCCAGAAAAAGAAAATATTTGTGGAGGAAGCACAAGCTGAGGCGAAGGAAAGAATGGAGAAAAGAAGACTACTGCGTCAGAAACAGCGCAATGAAGGAGCAATACGAATAAACGCAGTCAGTATAACAGAAATGGGGAATGACAAAGAAGAACCCATCATTGAATGCAAAGTAGGGACCAACCAAATCAAAGCCAGAGCACTATTGGATTCAGGAGCTCAAGCTAACCTACTTTCACTCAGTTTGTATAGACAATTGACAAAGGACACTAAACTACAAACGGCCAAGCAAGAGTTAAAAAGTTACTCTGAGAATTCAATCAAAACTATCGGATGCACAGTTTTACATATACAGATTAACCAATATGTGTATCCTCATATGTTTTACGTGGTTGAAGACCAAGCTACACAACATCCATTATTGCTAGGACAACCATGGCAGAAGCAATACAATGCAATGATTGACTGGAGTTCTAAATCAGTGCTTATCAAATACGAAGGTGAAAAAAAAAAGAAGAAGCAATGGCAACCAAAAGTTTCTATACAACCGGATTACTCTTCGACGAGGAATTCTCAACAGTGGATAAGGAAGACAAGCAATAATATAACAGCTCAACCTTGGAAAACAACGGAGTAAAAGTTGGTATGGAGACCAAAAAAGGCTGTGCCAGAGAACAAAAAGGTGGAAAACAGAGTCTTCAATACCAGACAACAGAGTGATCCCCGACAATCAAGGACAGTGAAACAGATCTGGATTCCAAAGAAGGTCATGACGGCACAAAGCTACAGCAAGAAAATTTGGATCCCAAAGATTTGTAAACAGGAACTCCCTTCAATACAATCAACGGAAACTCCTAGGTATTTCAAGGCGAGGAAATCAACACACAGATCAACGCAGGTTTGGGTCGCAAAGAGTTTGTGGCAAGCACAAGCAAAGTGGAGGCAGATTTGGATTGTGAAAAAAGACAACAAGGTAATGAAGAACCCATCTACTGATTCTACTACCGAAGTGCCAAAACCAAACCAAAACCTGACCACCAATCCTTCAATCAAACAAAGAGCAACTTTATTGGAAAGAATGTTGTATCGTCGCTCTACAATTGCATTGGGAACTTATGACCAAAACAACTACAATGCTTCACCCACAGACATTTCATAGTCGTCCGGGAGGACTCAGACTAGGAGGGGGGGAGGTATACAGGAGCTACAAAGCAGCTACAAGCGGGAAAAACAAAGAAAAACAAAAATTATATTACAAGGGTAGTGTCTTACATGATTTTGCAATTTTTTATGTTTGATTGCGGATATTGATAATATTTATGCCCTTATATACCTTGTTTTGCAACAAGAAGAGATCAAATGATGAATTTGGGTCTCTAGATGTGTAAATATCACTAAATAAGAGTGTTTTTGGAGCTAAAAAGTGGAAAAAAGTGGTAATCCAAGTCCAAAAATCACAAAGAAGTGTATATTCATATACACAGGGTTACCAGCTATTTATCATGTATGTTTGGAATTTTTTTGGCTTCAATTTGCTATTTTCCTTTATTTTTTTATGATTTTCTTAATAAAAGTAAAAGAAAAATAAAAAAGCAGGTGAAATGAAATCGGAAAAAAGAAAAGAATAGACGGCGATGATCCTAATGACAAGGGCAACCTAGGATAAAAATTGGGTACAATTCTGAAAAAGTTGCGGAAAGCCCGAAATGACAGAATTTTGGCAAAGTGGACAGATTTCTCAGAAACAGGTCAAACGGAGTCCAAATTGAGGAATTTCAAATCCTAAAGTGCATTTCACGACGAGATAGGAGCACATGTCAAATTTGGTAACAAGTGATCCGGGAAGCCCGAAGTTAAGTATTTTTCACTTCACTATCAAGCTCATTTCCACTATTACCTTCTTGGAGAGAGCAAAGAGCACACAGGAGCATCCGACCTTCTACCACCTTCTACGACTGCTACGAGAGTTCAGAGGACACCAGACATGAGAGGTAGACTCGTTGCCATAAGCTTTTGATGCTTATCGTTAACTTTTGTCGCGAAAACTCACCAAAACCAAGAAACAAGAGCAGACGGGGAATGGGGAAGAACGCTAGGTAGGGGCACAACCGCCTAACCAAACTTTGCAAGAACTTAGAGGTGGGTTACCCTAACATAGAAGATGAGTTTCTAGCACTCAAAGCTCGAGAAAGAACGACTGGAAAAAACCTAGGTCAACAGAGCCTGCAAGAGGCAAACAGAAAAAAGTTGTCGGAACGACACAAAACTTCTCAGGGAGCTTAACAACATCGAAGGCAATGCAACCATGGAGTATCTCCAGGTTTGTACCACCAAAAGTAGGTCGGAACAACCGATTCGGCTGTGGACACACAAAGCGTCATTTTGGCATAACAACTAAAATTGACGACCAAATGACATGAAACTTCACAAGCAGTTTCAACTATACATGGATGACTTATGTTTGCAAGCAAAACCCAAAAGAAAGCTGATTCACTTACTGATGGTGAAAAAGACGCTTTCGGGCAACCAAATGGAGAAAGATGAAGAACGGGGAGCCAAAGTCAAGTTCAACCGAATAGGTGGCTTCACAACATATCCAATGAGCTGGAAATGCAACTCTCAAGAAGAAAAGTTGAAGAAATTCAACTCCAAGGCAAAAAGACGACTTCGGAGACTGAAATGCCTATAAGGGGGCTTTTTAGCTAAACTGATGACTTTTTAAGTTGAAAACTAGTTAGCAGGGCTTAGGGCACTAGCACAAAGCATTCTTTGCACAAAAAGACCAACATTTCAAGAAAAGACATCATACGTGTATGATGTCTCACAGCATGATTTTCACATCCATTTCAACATTTGAGTGCATAGCCTCATTCCACATGTTAATCACATCCTATGAACCAAGTATCATGAGAATTGGAGTTAGAAAACCCAAGGAAAACCAAAAAGACGCAAAGTAGGCCATAAAATTGATTTTTGGTCCTAATTTTGTCAAAATAACTCCAAACTCATTGAAACTTTGTAGGATTGTTGATTAACACATCTACAAGCTATCTGGAATCAAAAAGCACCATTTTGACACAAAAGACATCATACGCGTATAATGTCTATTTGCACTTACAGAGCCAAAAATGCTCATTTGTCATCATACATCCATTATATATATCTAATACATGCTACATATGAAGTTTGGAACCATTTGGTCAAGTGGATCACCCCATTAGCCCAATTAAGAGAAAATCCTTCATACAAAGCCTATTTTTGTCCCAAATCCAACATATTCAAGTCCAAACCAAGATTTGAGTATAAACAGTCCTTCACTAGCACATGGAGAGTCCACAGAACCAATCCCATAAAAAATTGATGAAAAAGACATCATACGCGTATGATGTCTCCAGAGCCATTTTTAGTCCCAATTCTATCCAAACTTGATAAATCCACTGAATAAGCCTATCTAAAGCCAAAACCAAGCTTATAGAGAAAATTGGTCCAAAAATGCACTAAAAGACATCATACGCGTATGATGTCTCACTATGTGATTTTGGCACCTCAGGGCTTCACCCACCAAACAAAAGTGTTCTACATGCCATTTGAAAGTAATCCACCAAGTTTTACCCAATTTGGATCATAAAATCCATTTCCCTTTCAAAATTTTGCCAAGAGCCTGAACTGGACTGGACTGGCCAAAACTTGACCAAATGGGATCCAAACTCAAATTCAAGCATATGATACTCACGTATACACTATCAGCTACAAACACAACCAATATGAAGTCATTCTGACACAAAAGACATCATACGCGTATGATGTCTCAAGCATGTTTTTGAGCCCTGTTTGCATATTTTTTCACCTACATTGCATCCTTAGGCCCTGAATAGCTCATGTTTCAATTTTCAAGTCATTTGAATAGTTAAAAGCTTCATTTCGGCTTTCAGTACTAAAAAGACGCTAACTTGTGAAATTGGAGTTACAGGATCCATGGATTCCGCTAAGTCATCGGCAACTAAGAGAAAAAGACCAACCATCAAGGATGCTCTTGCAGAAGCAGAACCTTTTGATATTCCAACAGAAACCCTCAAGCCAACCAAGACTTGGATGGAGGAAGCAGTACTAGAAAAAGAGGGAATAAAGATCTACCAGGGGACTTTCAGAGATCCTAAAGGCAATCGATCGATGTACCTATGATCCCACGAGAATTAGTGGACTATAGCAGATCAGAGAACATAAGCAGATACCTGGAAAAGGCTGACTTACACAGGTTCTTCACCTCGAGACCATCAGGTGTAGACACAAGAAGAGTGTATGAGTTGGCAACATCCATTCAGAAGGATGGGAAAGCCACGTTGACAGCCATGGATGGAGAAACATTTGAAGTACAGATCACTCCACAGCTCATTGCAGATGCACTGAAGCTGCACAACAAAGGGAGTTCTGTCAGAGAAAGAAGGGAGGCCATAGAGGTCTATGGATCAAAGAAACAAAATACAACCTACGCAGATATGGCAGATCAACGAGCGGCAACCCTTTGCCGGTTATACAACCAGTTTTTCCATGTGTGTAGTAAAAGACCGCAGAAGTATACTACACCACCCCATGCCATTGCGACAACCATCACATGGGCACTGAAGAGCAACGTGCCAAAAGAGGTGAATTATGCTCAATACATCCACGAGCAAGTAATCGCCATGCACAACCAGAAACCAAAGTACATAGGAGGAGGAGAAATCCTAACAAGAATAGCTTATGAAGCTATTGGAGCTAGAGATCAAGGGCCACAGATTCCCTCCCAGAATGAGTGGCTTAGAGAAGCCGATGAGGAGGAAGAACAGCAAGAAGTATCCAAGAGGGCGTCCACAAGAGCACGCCGAAAACTAGAAATAGTTTCAGAACCTGAGGAGGCCGTGGACGAGCCGCTCAAGAAGAAAGTGAAGAAGAAGGCCGATCCCAAGCAAACCAAAAGTCAAAAAGCCGAAAGAATGGAAAGGCTGGTGGAGCAGTTTAGAGCGGAAAGAGCTCTAAAGGGGGACTTCGAAGAAATGTGGGTGCCAGACCCCAGTAAAGTCGGAACCAGCTCAGCCAGGCCACATGTTGATCAATATGATCAATATATTAGAGCTTATGAGGAGTCGGAGGCCATACTGGAGCAGCAACCTGTCGAGCCTTATACTGAAGAGGAAGTACAACTTTTAAAAGCTGAGCTGCAAAAGGACGACAAGGGGAAGAAGAAAGTAGATGAGTCTACTGAACCTCAAGAGAAAGACGGGCAAGCAAACAAAGGGAAGTCCAAGATGACTGAGGACAATCAGCCCTCTTTTACTGTTGTACCAAGCCCGAAGAAGATGGAAATTATTGTGGAGGAAACCACAATAGAAATGGAAACAGAAATTATGGAAAAACCGGAGGCCGGGACCAAGGGAAAGAGGATAGATCCAGTTCAGCAAAAGAAAGATGATTATGAGGATCTGGTCGCGATCGGATACAGTGAAGAAGAGGCCCTGGAGGCAGTTTATGGGATATCCCTACGGAAACAAGATGATCGGAAAGGGACGAAAGAAAAGACAAAGGGTACAATGGAGAGTGAAGAAAAAATGGACGAGCCGAAGCCATTGGAGGTGGTGGCAGAAAGAGCTGTCAAGTTGACAGATGAAGATGAAAAAGACATGCATATGGTGCATGAACTGCTCAGCAAGATTAAAGAAAGATCCAGAACAAAGGAAGTAGCACTTGAGACAGCAAAACAAAAGGAAGCAGAGTTGCAGAAGAAGTTAGAGAATGCTATGACTGAATCTGAAAGTCATAAAGCATCACTCTACGATGCAGAAAACGAGAGGGACGGCTTGATACTCCAACTAGCCGAAGCTTCAAGAGAGGTAACAAGCTCACAGGAAGCAAAGGAGCGAATAGAAGATGAGCTGGAGGCAGCCAAGGATGAGCTCATTGAGCTAAGGGAAAGAGTCGAACTTCAAGAAAGGACAATCATGAGACTCAGGACCACCCCTAGAGCTAGCAGAGCAGGAACAGAACAAGAGGGAGCCCTCGTACCAGCTCTGGAAGAGCAGGTCAGAAGTTTGCAAAGAGAGCTGAGGTTAGAGCAAGTACAAAGATTGCACATGGCGGAGGGATCATTGGCTGCAGAGGAGAGGCTCACATCAGAAAACCAAACACTAAGGACAGAAAATGAGGCCCTCCGCAAACAGCTCCAAGACCTCCAAGAGCAACAAAGAAGAGAAACAGAGACACCACAAGAAGAAGCAGGGGGAGCATCCATAGAGCTACCAGAAACTGGAGAGGCAACCACAATCGAAGATCCAGCCCCAGTTCAAGAAGTGGCCTCGACTTCAGGAATCTCTGAAGGAGAAGAACAAAGGCTCCAGGACCAAATAGAAAAGTCAACAGAGGAAAGTGCCAAGGCGGAAATGGAATGGGAAAGGAGACTCCTCATCTCCATTAGACTTCAAGGTTTAGACACAAAAGTGCTCCACGAAGAGTGGATGCAACCCAGCCTGCCTTTCCCTCTGATGAAATTTGAAGTGATAAAGACGAAAAAGAGAATAGAGGAGGAGCAGTATGTCGCTCTTTATGAAGGCGACATCACAAAGGATGAACAATCAAAGAAGATTGTAGATTCTCAACCTAGATGGAGGAAAGGTTGGCTGAACAAATACCCAGCCTACCTCATCTACTTGGTAGAGGCTCCAAAGGAGATTCGGGAGGATGCAACCTTCTGCCCGGTGCCAAGAGTCAGAAACTGGAAAGAGCATGGCAGGATTGCAGAAAAGAAGCCAAATTGGCTTAATTATCCCAGGATGCCAGGACCAAAGGAAGGAGAGAGAATAGGTAAAGCCTACATGGTGAAAACCCTAACGGGCACCATCAAACTCTTTACTGGCTCTCCTGACCTTTCGTGTCAGATGCTAAAGAAAATCTACAGGACTCTCTTAGCATGCATTGAAGTGCTCGCGCCAGATAAAGCCACGACCTCGAGTCTACTATCGACGGCCGACACAGTGACAGATATGATGTATGATCTTTCTTTGCAGCCATCACCAAAGGTGTTACATCTCTTATACCAAAGAATTATGTTTTTGCCTAGCTTCCACATGCAAACATTCGAAGAAGCTTTCTACACCGGCTTTTTCACTCACGAAAGCAAAATATTCGGCCCAACCTTGACCATCGGCAACCTACGCTACGAATCACATTTGCAGATGCTCAAGACGACAGGACTCTATTGATCAAGCCTAAAAGTCATGTCAGGGACGACATGAACGCGGAGGGGGGGAGTGTTGAGCCAGCAGAGGATCACACCCGCATTTTTGCTCACACCCATCATTTTGTAACCATTGATTGTAATAAATGTCTTTCCGACATTAATTTTGATTTGAGCCATTCATTAAGTAACGGGACTCAATTGAGTTTCCAGCTTGTAATCCCGATGTAATTTCACCTGCTGATGTAAATAATTAGAGATGTTCTCACCTCCGAGGCTGAGGTATATAAGCCAAAGTTTTGTAACCTAAAGGGGATTCAATTATTAATCAAAGGGAGTTTTTGAGCGCCGTGACTGTGTCTGAGAGAGAGAGAGTGAGAGAGAGTCTTATCTTCTTGCTACGCGAGCTACGGGGCCGCCATTGGAGAAGCGACACCACCATTGTGTTAGCAACAGTGAGAGCTACGCACAGATACCAAGAGTGCACGCTATCGGCTTCTATGTGTGGTAAGTTCCTACGAGCTTCGGTGTGAGTTTTCTTCCAACTCGTGTGTCGGAATAGAGTGTGTAGCATATCTATAGAACCACAACGAGTAGAGCTACACATTAGTACCATCGGGGTCAAGTTTCGGTCACCTGTATTTTTCGGCCTGTCTTCATACGCGTTTACCGCACGGAGTAGTTATAGGTTGATTTTGCAGTTCAAGTCTTTAGGGTGTTGTTCTTACCTAGTGTATAGACTTCCCCTTGAGTTTGAGATCGATTCGATGATTCTAGATCCTGTTTCGTATAGCATTCGTTCGTAGTACGGATTTCAGTCACTTGCGTATTTTAGAACTTAGATTTGATTTCCTTAGTAGTGATTGTCATTAGAAGGTCGAGTAGGTGATTTGACACCCACCTAGTTGTTTCCATGCGCCTGCGGGTCAAGCTCCGTCCTCGTCTGACAAATTCTGTTGTTGGTTGAGTTCTCGCTATTTAGCTTCCGCTAGCGGCGTAACCGCCTTAACAGATGCCTTTCTAATTCCATATCTATCACCAAATAATCCTTTGAGTACTTTATTAATATTTCCCATGCTAATAAGTACTGCAATAATGTGTGTATCCCAAAGGCACTTTTTTCCCACTAGGTTTTTCTTCTTTGGTCATCCAGGTATTAGACCCTAATTTAGAACCTCATCATTCTACTCCCCTTGTACATACTTTTCATAAATAAACATCAACCTCATCATTATACTATTACAACGGACAAATGCAACATCATCTCTCACATCAGACATATTCGGACCAATCAAGATGTTGCAACAAATTGAACCTCAGTAACAAATTTAATGACAAATGAAGACAATCAGCCCATTAAAAACCAATCAACAACCTTCCACAACCTCTACATACACTTTTCAACAGTGCCCGATGGGTACTAAAATCGAAAGGGGGGAATGTTAACTGAGCCAACATCATTTAACAGAAGTTGCTAAAGGTCCGAGCCTTATGGATGCACATCGAAGATCAACATGAAGAAGCAGTAAAGATTGGAGTTACACATTTTTCACATTTTCCCAAAATGGTCATGTATTGTAAATTCTTAATTTATTTCAAGCCATTGTAATAGTTTTAATGTGTTATGGGCTCAATGTGAGTTCCAAACTGTTAACTGAACAGGTCAATTGGTGTGCCTAGGTTGAAAATTCAGTAAGTGGTGAAGTGCTAAAGGCCTTGGACACACCCATACATTACACATGTTAGACCTTGGCTAAGGTATAAAAGCCAACTTTGTAAATTTTTGATTAACTTTTGGATAATGGAAACACAGTGAGAGCTAACGATGCTCACTACTCTCCTTCTCATGCTTCCTAGTCCCTTCCTGGCTATCACATCGTAGTGCCGTCTCTTGTGTTGCAACCGCAGGTTACAACTCTATGCATTGGCGTAAACATTTCATGGTAAACTATAGCTTTTGGCATCGCCAACCCGCGGCCTAATTTCATCATAAGTAGAAGTTTAAGCTAAGAAATCACAAAGTAAGCATAGGCGGGGTATTGGGGCATCATTGCTAAGAATTTAGATGCATTCGGGGTCGAAAACGACTAGGTCAAAAACACACTATTATTAATAATCGTGATTTTTGCATTGGACTTAAAGTGAGATATGAAACCATAGGCATGCCTGCTTAGGTCTTATATACATTTCCTAGAAGTTTTGTAACATTTGGATGTCATTTGATGGTATAATGGTCATGTTTTGTTTGCCGATTAGTGACTAGCTTTTGATGACTTTGGTCATTTGAGTGTAGCTTGTGCTAAATGCGAGTTGTCTATTGTTTTACAAGAGATTGACACCCTCTTGTAGAATCTATGCACTAGTCGAGTTAGCTTCGTCACATGTATTGACAACTATGTTCGTGGTTCTCGCTATGTCTGCAATAAGATAGAAGTGAAATTAAGAAACCTACCCCACATTAGGGTTCATTGGGTAGGGTCGTTGCTAGACTGATTTAGCAATGATAATCATAGGAATTGTGCATTGCACCACGGAAGGTGGAACGCCCTTCATATCATGATATGTCTAAGAAAATATATCCTTGAATTCTTTGAGAAGCCCTTTAAGTACAACCTCTTCAGTCTCCGTAAGGTCTTGGGCAATGAAAACAAGTTTGGACTCCTCACTTGGGTTTGCTAATTTTATTTTTGTAACTATCATCGGACCATCATAGACTCCATTACTTCCATTAGTAGGCATTCTTTGGACCTTCATGTACACAACCTTACACTCTTCAAGGTGTAGGATTTAAAATGCTTAGGTGCAGGGTGTAGGTCTGTGGGATTTGGTTGTGCCGTGGATTTTGATTTCTCTTTTGCTTCCCATTGTTGTTGAGATAACTCCCAATTTTGGCGTCTCTTTATACTATGTCTTAACTTTGGCTTCTCTACAATTTCTAATTGTGCAACGTTGTTAAGGCGGTTACGCCGCTAGCGGAAGCTAAATAGCGAGAACTCAACCAACAACAGAATTTGTCAGACGAGGACAGAGCTTGACCCGCAGGCGCATGGAAACAACTAGGTGGGTGTCAAATCACCTACTCGACCTTCTAATGACAATCACTACTAAGGAAATCAAATCTAAGTTCTAAAATACGCAAGTGACTGAAATCCGTACGACGAACGAATGCTATACGAAACAGTATCTAGAATCATTGAATCGATCTCAAACTCAAGGGGAAGTCTATACAATAGGTAAGAACAACACCCTAAAGACTTGAACTGCAACATCAACCTATAACCACTCCGTGCGGTAAACGCGTATGAAGACAGGCCAAAAAATACAGGTGATCGAAACTTGACCCCGATGGTACTAATGCGTAGCTCTACTCGTTGTGGTTCTATAGATATGCTGCACGCTCCATTCCGACACACGAGTTGGAAGAAAACTCACACTGAAGCTCGTAGGAACTTACCACACATAAAAGCCGATAGCGCGCACTCTTGGTATCTGTGCGTAGCTCTCGCCGTTGCTAACACAATGGCTGTGTCGCTTCTCCAATGGCGGCTCTGTAGCTCGCGTAGCAAGTAGATAAGACTCTCACTCTCTCTCTCTCTCTCAGACACAGTCACGGCGCTCAAAAAACTCACTTTGATTAATAATCTGCCCCCCTTAGGTTACAAAAACTTTGGCTTATATACCTCAGCCTTGGAGGTGAGAACATCTCTAACTAATTACATCAGCAAGTGAAATTACTTCGGGATTACAAGCTGGAAACTCAATTGAGTCCCATTACTTAATGAATGGCTCAAATCAAAATTAATGTCAGAAAGACATTTATTACAATCAATGGTTACAAAATGATGAGTGTGAGAAAAAATGTGGGTGTGATCCTCCGCTGGCTCAACACTCCCCCCTTCCACGTTCATGTCGTCCCTGACATGACTTTTATGCTTGGTCAATAAAGTCCTGTCATCTTGAGCATCTGCAAATGTGATTCGTATCGTAGGTTGCCGATGGTCAAGGTTGGGCCGAATATTTTTCTCTCGTGGGTGAAAAAGCCGGTGTAGAAAGGTTCTTTGAATGTTTGCATGTGGAAGCTAGGCAAAAACATAATCCTTTGGTATAGGAGGTGTAACACTTTTGGAGAACGCTGCAATGAAAGATCGTACATCATATCAGTCACCGTGTCGGCCGTCGATAGTAGACTGGAGTTCGTGTCTTTATCTGGCGCGAACACTTCAATGCAAGCTAAGAGAGTCCTGCAGATTTTCTTGAGCATCTGACATGAAAGGTCAGGAGAGCCAGTAAAGAGCTTGATGGTGCCCGTTAGGGTTTTCACCATGTAGGCTTTACCTATTCTCTCTCCTGCCTTTGGTCCTGGCATCCTGGGATAATTAAGCCAATTTGGCTTCTTTTCTGCAATCTTGCCATGCTCTTTCTAGTTTCTGACTCTTGGCACCGGGCAGAAGGTTGCATCCTCCCGAATCTCCTTTGGTGCCTCCACCAAGTAGATGAGGTAGGCTGGGTATTTGTTCAGCCAACCTTTCCTCCATCTAGGTTGTGAATCTACTATCTTCTTTGATTGTTCCTCCTTTGTGATGTCGCCTTTGTAAAGAGCGACATACTTCTCCTCCTCTATTCTCTTTTTCATCTTTAGCACTTCAAATTTCATCAAAGGGAAAGGCATGCTCGGTTGCATCCACTGTTCATGGAGCACTTTTGTGTCTAGTCCCTGAAGTCTAATGGAGATTAGGAGTCTCCTCTCCCATTCCATTTCCGCCTTGGCACTCTCCTCTGCTGACTTTTCTATTTGTTCATGGAGCCTTTGTTCTTCTTGTTCAGAGATTCTTGAAATCGAGGCCACCTCTTGAGCTGGGGCTGGATCTTCAATTGTGGTTGCCTCTCCAGTTTCTGGTAGCTCTATGGCTGCTCCACCTGATTCTTCTTGTGGTGTCTCTGTCTCTCTTCTTTGTTGCTCTTGTAGATCTTGGAGCTGTTTGCGGAG
Source organism: Adiantum capillus-veneris (assembly GCF_014529385.1). Taxonomy (NCBI): domain Eukaryota; kingdom Viridiplantae; phylum Streptophyta; class Polypodiopsida; order Polypodiales; family Pteridaceae; genus Adiantum; species Adiantum capillus-veneris. The sequence continues at coordinate 42,325,811 of NC_140939.1, forward strand.
GGCCTCATTCTCTGTCCGTAGTGTTTGATTTTCTAATGTGAGCCTCTCCTCTGAGGCCAATGATCCCTCCACAATGTGCAACCTTTGCACTTGCTCTAATCTTAGCTCTCTTTGTAAGCTTCGGACCTGGTCTTCCAAAACTGGTACGATAGCTCCCTTTTGTTCGGTTCCTGCTCTGCTAGCTCTAGGGGTAGACCTGAGTCTAGTGATTGTTCTTTCTTGGAGCTCGACTCTTTCCCTTAGCTCAATGAGCTCATCCTTAGCCGCCTCCAACTCATCCTCTATCCTCTCCCTTGCTTCGTGTGCACTTGTTACTTCTCTTGAAGCCTCGGCTAGTTGGAGTACCAAGCCGTCTCTCTCGTTTTCCGCATCATAGAGTGATGCTTTATGACTTTCAGATTCAGTCATAGCATTCTCTAAATTTCTCTGCAACTCTGCTTCCCTTTGTTTGGCTGTCTCAATCTCTACTTCCTTTGCCTTGGACCTTTCTTTTATCTTGCTGAGCAGTTCATGCACCATGTGCATGTCTTTTTCATCATCATCTGTCAACTCTAAAGCTCTTTCCGCCACCACCTCCACTGGCTTTGGCTCTTCTAGTACTTTCGGTTCGCCCAGTTTCTCTTCACTTTCTTTTTTACTCTTTGTCTTTTTCTCCGTCCCTCTCCGTTCATCTTGTTTTTGTAGGGTGATCCCATAAACTGCCTCAAGGGCCTCTTCTTCGGTGTATCCTATCTCTACCAGATCCTCATAATCATTTCTCTTTTGCTGAACTGGATCTATCTTCTTTTCTTTGGTCTCGGCTTCCGGCTTTTCCAAAACATCTGTGTCCACCTCTACTGTGGTCTCTTCCACAATTTTTCCGTCTTCTTCGGGCTTGGTACATCAATCATAGAGGGATGTTTGTCCTCAGCTTCCTTGGCTTTCCCCTTGTTGGCTTGCCCATATTTCTCTTGTGGCTTAGTAGACTCATCTACTTTCCTTTTCCCCTTGTCGTCTTTTTTCAGCTCAGCTTTTAATTGTTGTACCTCCTCTTCAGTGTATGGCTCGACAGGTTGCTGCTCCAAAATAGCCTCTGACTCCTCATAAGCTTTAATATATTGATCGTATTGATCAATATGTGGCCTGGCCGAGCTAGTTCCGACTTTAGTGGGGTCTGCCACCCACTTTTCTTCAAAGTCACCCTTTAGAGCTCTTTCCGCTCTAAACTGCTCCACTAATCTTTCCATTCTTGCCGCTTTCTGACTTTTGGTTTTCTTGGGAGCAACCTTCTTCTTTACTTTCTTCTTAAGTGGCTCGTCCACATCCTCTTCAGGTTCTGAAACTACTTCTAGGTTCTGGCGTGCTCTTGTGGATGCCCTCTTGGATACTTCGGGCTGTTCTTCCTCCTCGTCGGCTTCTCTAAGCCACTCATTCTGGGAGGGAGCCTTTGGCCATTGATCTCTAGCTCCAATAGCTTCATAAGCTATTCTTGTCAGAATTTCCGCTCCTCCTATGTATTTTGGCCTCTCGTTGTGCATGGCAATTACTTGCTCGCGGATGTGTTGAGCGTAATTCACCTCTTTTGGCATATTGCTCTTTAATGCCCATGTGATGGTGGTCGCAATGGCATGGGGTGGTGTCGTATACTTTTGCGGTCTTTTACTGCAAACATGAAGAAATTGGTTGTACAGTCGGCAAAGGGTTGCCACTCTTGGGTCCGCCATATCTCCATAGGTCGCATTCTGCTTCTTGGGCCCATAGACCTCTATGGCCTCTCTTCTTTCCCTGCCAGATAGCTTGTAGATGTGTTTAACAACAATCCTACAAAGTTTCAATGAGTTTGGAGTTATTTTGACAAAATTAGGACCAAAAATCAATTTTATGGCCTACTTTGCGTCTTTTTGGTTTTCCTTGGGTTTTCTAACTCCAATTCTCATGATACTTGGTTCATAGGATGTGATTAACATGTGGAATGAGGCTATGCACTCAAATGTTGAAATGGATGTGAAATTCATGCTGTGAGACATCATACGCGTATGATGTCTTTTCTTGAAATGTTGGTCCTTTTGTGCAAAGAATGCTTTGTGCTAGTGCCCTAAGCCCTGATAACTAGTGTTCAACTTAAGAAGTCATCAGTTTAGCTAAAAAGCCCCCTTATAGGCATTTCAGTCTCCGAAGTCGTCTTTTTGCCTTGGAGTTGAATCTCTTCAACTTTTCTTCTCGAGAGCTGCATTTCCAGCTCATTGGATATGTTGTGAAGCCATCTATTTGGTTGAACTTGACTTTGGCTCCCCGTTCTCCATCTTTCTCCATTTGGTTGCTCGAAACCGTCTTTTTTACCATCGGTAAGTGAATCAGCTTTCTTTTGGGTTTTGCTTGCAAACATAAGTCATCAATAGTTACTTGAAGCTGCTTGTGAAGTTTCATTTCATTCGGTCGTCAATTTCAGCCGTTATGCCAAAATGACGCTTTGTGTGTCTGTCGTCGAATCGGTTGTTTTGACCCACTTTTGGTGGTCCAAACCTGGAGACTCCATGGTTGCATTGCCCTCGATGTTGTTAAGCTTCCTGAGAAGTTTTGTGTCGTTTCGACAACTTTTTCCTGTTTGCCTCTTGCAGGCTCTGTTGACCTAGGGTTTTTCCAGTCGTTCTTTCTCGAGCTTTAAGTGTTAGAAACCCATCTTCTATACTAGGGCAACCCACCTATAAGTTCTTGCAAGGTTTGGTTAAGCGGTTGTGCCACTACCTAGCATTCTACCGCATTCCCCGTCTGCTCTTGTTTCTTGGTTTTGCTCAGTTTTCGCGACAAAAGTTAATGATAAGCATCAAAAGCTTATGGCAACGAGTCTACCTCTCATGTCTGGGGTCCTCTGAGCTCTCGTAGCAGTCGTAGAAGGCTGTAGAAGGTTGGATGCTCATGTGTGCTCTTTGCTCTCTCCAAGTGGGTAATAGTGCAAATGAGCCTGTAAGTGAAGTAAAAAATACTTAACTTTGGACTTCCTGGATCACTTGTTACCAAATTTGACATGTGCTCTTATCTCGTTGTGAAATTCACTTTAGGATTTGAAATTTCTCAATTTGGACTCCGTTTGACCTTTTTCTGAGAAATCTGTCCACTTTGCCAAAATTCTGTCATTTCGGGCTTTCCGCAACTTTTCCCGAATTGTACTCAATTTTTACCATGGGTTGCCCTTGTCATTAGGATCATCACCATCTATTCTTTTCTTTTTTCTGATCTCGTTTCACCTGCTTTTTTATTTTTCTTTTACTTTTATCAAGAAAATCATAAAAAATAAAGGAAAATAGAAAATTGAAGCCAAAAAATCCAAACGTACACAATATATAGATGGTAACCTTGTGTATATGAATATACACTTATTTGTGATTTTTGGACTTGGATTACCACTTTTTTCCACTTTTTAGCTCCAAAAACACTCTTATTTAGTGATATTTACACGTGTAGAGACCCAAATTCATCATTTGATCTCTTCTTGTTGCAAAACAAGGTATATAAGGGCATAAATATTATCAATATCCGCAATCAAACATAAAAATTGCGAAATCATGTAAGACACTGCCCTTGTAATATAATTTTTGTTTTTCTTTGTTTTTGTCGCTTGTAGCTGCTGTGTAGCTCCTGTATACCTGTATACCTCCCCCCCTCCTAGTCTGAGTCCTCCTGGACGACTATGAAGTGTCTGTGGGCGAAGCATTGTAGTTGTTTTGGTCATAAGTTCCCAATGCCATTGTAGAGCGATGATACAACAGTCTTTCCAATAAAGCTGCTCTTTGTTTGATTGAAGGATTGGTGGTCGGGTTTTGGGTTGGTTTTGGCACTTCGGTAGTAGAATCAGTAGATGGATTCTTCTTTACCTTGTTGTTATTTTTCACAATCCAAATCTGCTTCCGCTTCGCTTGTGCTTGCCACAAACTCTTTGCGACCCAAACCTGCTTTGTTCTTTGTGTTGATTTCCTCGCCTTGAAATACCTAGGAGTTTCCGTGGAATTTACTGAAGGGAGTTCCTGTTTACAAATCCTTGGGATCCAAATTTGCTTGCTATAGCTTTGTGCCATCATGAACTTCTTTGGAATCCAGATCTGTTTCACTGTCCTTGATTGTCTGGAATCACTCTGTTGTCTGGTATTGAAGACTCTGTTTTCCACCTTTGTGTTCCGATACTGGTTAATCTGTATATGTAAAATTGTGCATCCGATAATTTTTATTGAATTCTCAGAGTAACTCTTTAACTCTTGCTTGGCAGTTTGTAATTTAGTGTCCTTTGTCAATTGTCTATACAAACTAAGTGAAAGTAGGTTAGTTTGAGCTCCTGAATCCAATAGTGCTCTGGCTTTGATTTGGTTGGTTCCTACTTTGCATTCAATGATGGGTTCTTCTTTGTCATTATCCATTTCTTTTATACTGACTGCATTTATTCGTATTGCTCCTTCATTGCGCTGTTTCTGACGTAGTAGTCTTCTTTTCTCCATTCTTTCCTTCGCCTTGGCTTGCGCTTCCTCCATAATCTTTTTCTTTTTCTGGACACGCAGCTTTTCTTGATGTATTTTGAGAAGCATGTCTTGGGTTAGCGGCAAAAGATACTTTTTCACTCTGCATCCACTAATCCAATTGGGCATTTCTTCTCCGTCTAATGTAGCAAGCTTGACGGCTCCACTTGGTGATAGATCTTTAATCACCAGAGGTCCCATCCCTCACTTTTTAAGCTTCTTAGCATGCTGTTTCAGAGTGTAAACTAGGACATAGTCCCCAACCTTAAACTCTTTAGTCCGCACATGCTTATCAAAAAATTCCTTTTGTCGCCTTTTTTGAGCGTAGATAGAAGCTACTGCTTTTAAGCGAGGCTCGTCTAGCTTTTTCAGGTCATCTATTCTATCAGAAAGCTCGTGCCCTGTCCACTCTAGATCCTTAGCCACCCTTAAGGTTGAAATCAAGAATTCTATTGGTAAGATAGCATTTAGCCCAAAAACCATGTTATATGGGGTCGTTCCTATTGATGTTTTATATGCTACCCTATATGCCCATAATGTTGAATGCAACTTATGGTCCCAGTGAGTTCTCGACTCAGATACAATCTTCGTAAGGACCGTGCATATGGTTTTGTTTGTTGCTTCACCTTGTCCGTTTGCTTGTGGATGATACGGGGTTGATTTCCTATGGATTACCATGAATTCATCTAGAAGGATCTCTATCACTTCATTTATAAAATGTGTGCCTCGATCACTCACAATTTCTATTGGCAATCCATATCGTACAAAGACGTATTCATATAGAAATTGTGTCGTGGTCCTGGCATCTCCTTTTTGAGTTGCCTTTGCTTCGCGACCCACTTTGTTAGATAGTCTGTAGCCACAACGATGTATTGTGCATGAGTCTTATATGCAGGAGGTGAAATGGGTCCGACATAATCAATCCCCCATTTTGCAAAAGCTCTTGCCCCCATCATTGGTCTAAGCGGCATATCATCTCTTTTAAGTGGTACTTTGGTCCGCAGCATCCATATGTAATGTTGGCCACCATATTCCTGCGGCTAAGACAAGTTTTGCTGTCTTATCACCTGAGAAATGGCCTCCACCTACTCCTCCATGAGCTTGCTCTAGGATTATTACATACTCAGACTCTGATGCGCAAATCCTAAGCTGGTTGTCTTTACCTCTCTTATAGAGTTGATCTCCTATTAAAGCCTAATCTCTAGCTTTTGTCTCTACAGATTTCTGACGAGCTTTTGACGTTCCTTCTGGGAAAGTTCTATTTGTGAGATATTCAACAATATACTGACTCCATTCCGGAGCGATCATTATCTGATATAATGTCGAATACTCTGCTGGCGGTTTTGATGAACATACAATACATACAGTGAAATATTCATGTACGCTTTCTTTCATTCCTGGCCAATAGACTTCCAATTATAACAAATTCCTATATGTGTTCCTTCTTGAACAATGAAATGCACACTCCTGAACATGTGCTTCTCATAGATATATATTATATTCCTCAGGATTGATGCATAGTCGTAAAACATGATCATTTCCCAATTGATACAACCTTCCTGGAACCAATTGAAGATTCTTGGATTGCTGAATAGCAATATGTTTCTGGTTGTATTCTCTTCTATCAAACTCTCCTCCATAGGTTAATAGGCTAACGACATTTTGAGACCACTTTGGTATAATTTCTATGTTGAACAAGTACGCGTCTAGCATGTCGTCATCTACTCCTATAGGGTCTTCCCCATTCGTCAATCGCGAAAGATGATCAGCTCTAAGATGTGTTTTTCCTTTCTTTACTACTACCATGAAGTCGAATTCCAGTAAGATAATGAACCATCTCACTATTCTCCCGGTATTGCATGGTTTATTCACTAGGTAGAGCAAGGCTTGGTGATCCGTAAAAAACACAAACTTGTTGGCTAGAAGATAATGCCGAAATTTCTTCACAGCATATATCATTCCTAATCCTTCTCGCTCTGTTGTGGTGTAATTCTTCTCTGCATTGTTGAGCTATCGACTAGCGTAACAGATAGGAAAATCCATGTTTCCTTCTTCTGGCTGGGCCAGAATGCATCCTATTGCATATGCGGAAGCATCTATATGCACATGGAATATCTTCTCCCAATCTGGTGATTTCAAGACTGGAGCAGTAATGAGTGCCTCTTTCAATTTCTTGAATGATTCCTCACACTCCTCTGTCCATTCAAAGTTCACTATTAGCCTGTAAAGTGGTTGGCCTATTATAGCGTACATGTAAATGAATCGTCTATAATATCCACAATGTCCCATAAAGCTCTGTACTTGTTTCGCATTGGTTGGTCTAGGCATATCCACTATAACTTTTATCTTCTCTAAATCCGTGGATATTCCGTTTTGTGAGACAATATGTCCCAGAATTCTGCCCTGTCGGACCATAAACACACATTTCTCAGGATTGAGACAAATGCGGTATATCCTACATTTCTCAAATACTTTTCTTAGGTGTTCTAGATGCTCATCTCTCAGAAGAGAATGTACACATAAGTCATCCATGTATATTTCTAGAAACAACCTTAAGTATTCTTTGAAAGCATGCGTCATCAGCCTCTGGAAGGTTGCGGGAGCATTGGTTAGACCAAAAGGCATAACCCGATAAGCATAAATTTCCCACTCCGTTGCAAAAGCTGTTCTATGTTGATCTGCCGGTGCTATGGCTAGCTGGTTATATCCTGAAAAACCATCAAGAACGGAGTATGTTGTTTTCCCTGATACACGCTCTAGAACATGATCAGTTATCGGTAGGGGATAATTGTCCCTGATTGTTGCAGGATTCACTTTCTTTAAGTTGACACACACTCGGAGTTTTCCGTTCTTCTTGGGTACCACCACAATTGGAGATACCCAATCAATGTGTTCAATCTCGTATATGAATTCAGCTTCCATTAGCTTATCTATCTCTTCTTTGATTCGCTTAGCAAACGTATCATTATATGTGTATGGTCTCTGTCTACTAGGCTTTGCATCTTGTTTTAGTGGGATTGTGTGTTGTCATATCGATGGGTCAACTCCCTTTAAGTCCTTATAAGACCATGCAAACACATCCCTGTACTCTCGGAGAAGACTCAAAAGTCTCTCTTCCTCGCCTGGAGACAAATCTGTGGCTATGTACACTGGTCTAGGTGTCTCACCTGGAGCTGCTAAATCAACTTTTTTTGCATCCTCCGGTCCGTCATAAGATTCGTTCGCCTTTCTCTCTCGAATAGGTTGGGTTAATACCACCTTCCTATCCTCTATTGTGAATTTCCTGTAGTGAGAGGGAACATCCATGTTTTCCTTGATTTTGGCGTTTTCGTCCTCTCCACTCTCAATTTCTGTCGTCCAAACTTCTTTCAGAGTTTTCTTGAGCTCTCTGTACTTGTTTCTACGTTCTAACTTGGACTCCGTGTGTTCTCTGTTGCGCTTTTTCTTTTCTGATTTTTCTGTTTCAGTTTTTGTTTCATTCCTTTGAACTTGATTTCTTGAGCTTCTTTTGTCTTTTTGTAAGCTCTTTTGATCATTGCCTCTCATTCTTCCAGAAATCTTGTCCTTAACACAATCTTCCGCCTTTACTAGCATTAGGAATTGATTTTTTCCTCTTATTCTAGGCATCGGATTGGTTCTAACCCCCTTTGTTTTTCTCTTTGCTCTATAGCGTTTCTGGCGTTGTTTAGTTTGGTTCGGAAAATCATAAAATCTGACATCCGTTATAGTTTCTTCGTTTCCGCTTGAATTGTCCATTAACTCGTTGTCTGCTTCATTTCCCCACTCTGGATGATCGGGAATGTCGTGAAACACCTCTTCTTCATCTTCCTTTTCCAATGTATCGTTCTTTTCAGTTTCTTTTTCGAGTACAGTTCTCAACATGAAGTACGGAACCACGTCGTACTCGTCCTTGTCGCAAAATTTTGTTGTGGGACCATCCGGAATTGCACAAATATCTAGGGTTGCTAGAATGTGTGTCCATTCTAATGGTTCAAGCGTGTCCTCTGGAAAGTGTTCTCCTATATAAGTTTCGTCTTCGATAGCCCTTTCTAAAACATATTCTTCTCGCCTCAGACTTCCACATTTCGAGGCTCCACACATCCATAACTCCTTGGGCTTACCTAACCAAGATGGAAATTCGGATCCCACCAAAGTAGCTGAATCAAACTCCTCTACCGGTGTTCGGTTCACATCTTTGTAGCTATGGTCTTTCAGGTTCACACGTGTAGTGGTTTCCATATTTCTTAGGTATATGTGATCGTAGCCCCAATCCTGGACCATTTTCAACTGTCTCATGAATGGTCTTCCCAGTATGATATCATAGTTATTCTCCTTGCCAAAATCGACAATAGCAAAAGTATGTTCGTATTCAATGCCGCAAGAAGTCACTACGACTTTCTCTAATAACCCCATAGGTTTCTCCATGTGTCCATTTGCTAATTGGAGTTTCAACCTAGTCTTCCTTATTGCTGGTTTCCCCCATTTTTTCCAGATTTCTTTTGTAGCAATGGCTACCCCAGCTCCACTGTCTAGTATTGCCATCGTGTTCATGCCTTGGAATTCAACTGGTAAGGTTGTATTCCCCTCTTCTCCTTCGCAATACTCTCCGACCTTGTTTAAGGGTACATGCTTAGCGTTCTTTTGTGGTTTGCTCAGCTCTTGTATACCCTCTTGCAGTCTCGATGTTGGGTTTTTTATCCCAAATTTCTCCAAGAATTTTCCTACAGTGGTCCACATTTGTGGTCTTAGCCTCAAAAGCTCAGCTAGAGTGATAGTGCATGTCACTGGTGTTGACAAGATCTCTATCAATCCTTGCGAGTCCATGAATTTTTCTGATGAAATTCTTCGTGAGGGAAGTGCTCTAATCTCGGATTTTGCTTCATACTCTCCTAAGTATGAAGGTAAGGTATTCAGTGAATGAGGTTTTCTCTCCATTGTTCTAATAGAGCCCCCATCTCCCCAGTAAGATTGCAGATCCAAGTCCACTTGAGATCCTGCCTCAAATTCCACTATGGGAGGATTCCTGATGTCCTTTTCCCAATTTGTCCGATTAGTTTGGCAACTTAGCTCGTTTGCAAAGTTTGCCTCTCTCACTTGTTTCCAAAATTCATTGTAATCCTCATCTTTTTCGTAAGACCTCTGTATGACTGGATGAAAACTCTCTATCTCTTGATCGGTTGTGTTCAATACTATGCGGTCATCCTTGTGTGTATTTTCAGGCTTTTGTGCACTGGGAGTCTTTTCAGCTACCCGTGAAATGATAGTCTCTTGCTGAATTGGGTTTTTCGTTCCACAATTCATTGTTTCTCTTGGTGGTTCTAATAAGGCTTGTGCAGTCTCGATCATTCTCTGGCACATTTCAAGTCTTTGATTTTCCAATTCCGCGTTTGGGTATGTCATCCACCTCTGTTCTTGTGTTTGGTTGTTCTTTAACCTAGCTTCGTAAGCTCTCATCAGTGCGTCCAATGGTTCGTGTACTTTGTCGACTAGCACTGATCCCCCTGAGCTTAAGCTCGTTGTCTCTTTGATACTCTTTTGTTTCGTTCTTTCCGGGCTCATCTCTCGTTTCCCGTTTTGACTCTCAAGTTTTTCTAATCTATCTTTAGTTTGCTTTAGTTCCTCACCTAGAATAGCGTCTTCACGTTCTTTTCTCAACTTCATGCGTGCTTTTCTAGCTTTCCATGTGTTTCTCTGACTCCGTGGTCCTTGACTAACCACTTCAGTCGCTAACTTTCCATTCTCAGGTTCTCTAGTGGTTTTCTTAGCTTGAGCTCTAGTAACAACTTGCGTTGGTATCAGAGTTTCATTTTCAGACCCACTGCTGGTAGGAATAGTTTCTAGTATATTCAATGTCGTCTTTTGCACTTTGTTTGGATTCTTTGAACAATCCTCAATGAAGTGAGTAACCCCACACTCAGTGCAATAAGCGTTAATTCTAATGATTTCCGTATGTGGACAAACATCCATCAGATGGTCACCTCCACACTTGTAACAGGGTCCTAGTGCTGGTCTTGGTCCCACTTGATTCGTCCTTTGTGGATAGGATGGTCTTTGTCCTGTTAACCCTCCATGAGCTATGAACATCAATGTTCTTGCGTCCAAATTGTATCTCTCTTCATCAGAAGCACTTGTAACTGTTGGTGTTCCAACATTCCCAATCATGCCCCATGGTTCTGGTTGTTTGGGTTCTTCTGGTGGGTAATACACAGTTGGAGACATGTGTGCACCAGATTCTTCATAATAGGCTTGAACAGGCACTAAGGCTTGTTCTTCCTTATTCTCTAAGGTTGGTGCATATCTAATGCCCACTGGTCTTAAAGGTGGTTGTTGTCCCAATACCGGTTGCAGTCTTTCTATCCCCATAGGTCCTGGTACATTTCCCGTTGGGTATCGAGGTACTGGATGTACCTGAGGTGGTGCTAATTGAGCACGAGGTGCATACTGACGCTCCCTTACATACCCTTTGTTGTAATAGCACTCCTCTGTTGGATGGTTTGTCCATTTTTGTTCAATAGCACACCATTTCAGTGGTTTTGGCAATGGTTTTTGGTATGGTGCCATCTTTTTTAGAGCATCTTCTATCATTTGCTCTACATTTGGCATGGTTGTTGTTTGAACATTCTTTTTAGTGGTAGTCTCGCTCGCTACGGAGGAAGAGCTACTGGATGCAAAATCTGTATCCACTGACACCTCTCCATAAACCGTAAAGTTATCCACTAAGTACAATGCTTCTCTCGTTACTTGCTCGAAACTTGTACAAGCTTTCAAGTGCAAGTCCTTCTTGAGAGTGTCGTTTCTCAATCCTTCAATAAAGAGAACAGGTAGTCTGTCATCTTGTGGTCGTTCACGTACTGGACATCTCTCAATGTATTGTTTGAAGCGAAGTGAAGCTTCCTTCACTTTTTCGTGTTCTCTCTGTTTAAAAGCATATATTTGTGAGACCGTATTGTGCTTAATCCCTCGTTTTGAGAATTCCTCAGCAAACTCTCTCAGCAAATGGTCAATGTCATGGAATCCCCCTCTCTTCAGTGGTTGAAACCATGTCAATGCTGTACCTTCTAGAGTAAGACCAAATCCCTCGTATTGTGTATGGAAATCTGTTATCTGCTCAGCTCTTAAGACTTGCTTAAAGAGTGACACATGTGCATACGGATCTCCTGAACCACCATACTTCTTTGGCATACACTTGGCTACTTGAGATGGTCTCATACGTCTATGGTCTGCTACCAATCTCATTGCTCATGTGTCCCGGCTAAAGCTTTCTCTAGCATCATGGACTTCATGGGTTACCCTTGTCGGTTCCCCTGCCCTGAGTCTACTACTAGGAGGTAAATGTGATGGTTCCGCTTCGAACCTTGGACCTGGAGTGGTATACGTGGGGATTGGAACTGCACTACCTCGATTCGTATCCATTGACTCTTTGGAATGTAATGATCCCATTGGTCCGGGCTTCGAGTATTGAGGTTGACTGAAAGAGTCAGCAGCCTGAGTTCTTTGTCCTCCTGTTGTCATTGGGTTTTGCACTCCATTTGTTGGTGCTGGTCTTTGTGAGCTAGAAGTAACATAATACTGATGTAGTGGTCCCCCAAAGTATGTATATCCTTCTAATTCTTTCTTGCCCATTGTTGAGTATTGCCTCCCATACTTGTCGTAAGCGGCAATTTTCACTTTCGATCCCTCTGTGTAGGTAAAGACATAAAGTCTTTTTTGGTCTGTCAACTCTCCGGTGTAGGGTTCTTCACATCTATAATAGAGATCTTGCTCCCCATTATTATATTTGTATAGCCCCACATAGATGTTATCAGTGTTGATCCTTGTAGTTTCATTCTCTCTTCTTAACCTCGCATCAGGGAAGTTCATTATTGGTGCTTTCTCCTCATGTTCTTCATCTACTTTGGCTTTGGTGCACATCAATCCCCACTTGTCCACAATGTTAGGGTTTAGGACTACCAAGTACATGGTACCCTCGTCATCTAGATATCTATGTCCGCTATAGCTCACAGGCACTAAGTCCTTGAACTCACTAGGTCTATCTTCTATCTTTACACAATAGCGGTCCATTCCATCTTTGTAGATCTTGGCACCTTGCTCATTGTCGTACTAGTATTTTATGAACAATAGCTTCATTGTGGCGGAAGGGTTTGATGGTCCTGCTGCCATATTTTCTCTGTTGTTCAGGTTCAAGTGTTCCAAGTGTTCGGTGAAAATCTCGTAAGATCTCTCCGAAGAAGTATCAGAAACACTTCCTTCAAAGATCGGCTCTAATGGTTGCACCCAAATTTGGTTTACACTTCCCTCGGTTAATATGACACTTGCTTGTTCCCCTTGTTTTGGTTGGTTATTCTGGAGATTCCTGCCCGATCTAAAATTCATCAATTCCCCTAAAGGACTTTAACTTTTCCATCTCGGCAATTTGTTTTCCCAAGTTTTTGTGGTCAGAATTGATCCAATGGTCAATTGTTTAATCTTGTCAGTTGGACAACTTCTGTTTCATCAAGTGAGAATTTTGTTGCAGTTATGCTGAAAAAGACATTATACGCGTATGATGTCTTTTCTCACAGATTTGGACTATTTTGGTTATGCTCACTCTCAGTAGCCCCCTTATGCTCTGTCCACTCACAAAATTCAGTTTGAACTCTGTTTGAGCAAGTTATGGCTAATTTAGGCTTTTCTTGGCAATTTCCCGCTTTTGACTTGTTTTGGGTCAATTGTGATCCAAATGGGATGAAACTTGAAATATAACCTCTAGAAAGCTATTACAATGGATCTGTGTTGGCAAAGTATCAAAATATGTCCAAAATTAGGTCAAAGACATCATACGCGTATGATGTCTTTTTCATCAATTTGGGTCAAGACTTGATATTTATGCTTTCTACAGTGTTTGTAACAATCTTGTCAGGTCAGATATCAAAAGTAAGCAGTGGATGTGCTAAAAGACATTATACGCGTATGATGTCTTTTGTCCCAGATTTTGACTATTCTTGGTTTTAAGCCTTCTCCAATGTTTATAATTGAGTTTCAAGTGTTTTTGTCAGGTTTGAATGTAAAAACAAGATTTGAATCCAAAATTTCCTATTCTTTACGTTTCTTGGACTCTGGCTTGTCTTTTTGGGTTTCTTTGAGTGTTAATGCTCTTGTTTTAAGTTGAAATTAGGGTATAACCCCCCTTTTGAACACTCTGGTAAAGTCAAAATTTTTGTTTTGGTCTCTGTTTGGTCATTTAGACATCATACGCGTATGATGTCTAAAGTTGCAGATTTCTAGTTTTTTGGCACAAAATCCTTCCTAAAGCTTTCTCAAGTGCTTAGCAACTCCCAGATACACAGAAAATTTCTCTGACTTTTGTTTATTGCAAGTTTCACTACTAACTCGACGGTTTAGTGATCTAACATGCAATCAACCATATCAAGCAAATACTCCAATGATTACTAGCTCTAGATCAGGATCAAATGAAGTCCTACCTAAGCTATTTCTAATCATAAAATGGGTTTGGTAATTGTGATTTTAAAGAGATCCACTGCCACTCACGAACTAGCAAATTCTTCTTCTATCAACAACTACTCAACACCAACAAAACAACAAACAAATCTAAGCTAAACTAAAAATACTGTCAACACGGAAGACCCAGGAATACCCCACTTCCTAGTATCTCTCGAGATCTTCGGAGTCCACCACTCCTAGATCTTTTCTAACTAAAGTATACAAAGTAGTTTATACGAATCACCTCGTAGGATTAGTCTAAGGTCACCTACTTAGGGCTCTCGTCCCCGGCAGCGGCGCCAAATGTTAAGGCGGTTACGCCGCTAGCGGAAGCTAAATAGCGAGAACTCAACCAACAACAGAATTTGTCAGACGAGGACAGAGCTTGACCCGCAGGCGCATGGAAACAACTAGGTGGGTGTCAAATCACCTACTCGACCTTCTAATGACAATCACTGCTAAGGAAATCAAATCTAAGTTCTAAAATACGCAAGTGACTGAAATCCGTACTACGAACGAATGCTATACAAAACAGGATCTAGAATCATTGAATCGATCTCAAACTCAAGGGAAAGTCTATACACTAGGTAAGAACAACATCATAAAGACTTGAACTGCAAAATCAACCTATAACCACTCCGTGCGGTAAACGCGTATGAAGACAGACCGAAAAATACAAGTGATCAAAACTTGACCCCGATGGTACTAATGTGTCGCTCTACTCGTTGTGGTTCTATAGATATGCTGCACGGTCCATTCCGACACACGAGTTGGAAGAAAACTCACACCGAAGCTCGTAGGAACTTACCACACATAGAAGCCGATAGCGCGCACTCTTGGTATCTGTGCGTAGCTCTCGCCGTTGCTAACACAATGGCGGTGTCGCTTCTCCAATGGCGGCTCCGTAGCTCGCGTAGCAAGTAGATAAGACTCTCACTCTCTCTCTCTCTCAGACACAGTCACGGCGCTCAAAAAACTCACTTTGATTAATAATCTGCCCCCCTTAGGTTACAAAAACTTTGGCTTATATACCTCAGCCTTGGAGGTGAGAACATCTCTAACTAATTACACCAGCAAGTGAAATTACTTCGGGATTACAAGCTGGAAACTCAATTGAGTCCCGTTACTTAATGAATGGCTCAAATCAAAATTAATGTCGAAAAGACATTTATTACAATCAATGGTTACAAAATGATGAGTGTGAGCAAAAATGTGGGTGTGATCCTCTGCTGGCTCAACAAACGTCAAAGGGTTGTGGGCTAAACCACATGACACTCTGAAGGTATTTGCCCCAATTATCTACCAACTTTCGATGAGCATCACATGCCCCTAGATAACCGGGCCATTTTGTGATGGATTTCTTTTCTTTTATCCAAGTACGTACATTCGCTCAATATCGTCACCTCTTACTTCTCTTGTCTAATTTTCAATTTTGGGTTGCTACCAATGTGGAATCACTGGATTTGTCCTCATTTGTGTCCTCTTCACTCCAAGATACATTGTCATATGACATGGTACTTGGCCTCGAGGGTTTTGTTTCTCAACTTGAGCTAATATGCAAGTCAGATTCTCTTTCAAGCTCAGAATCAATTTTTGTTTAGTGATTCAATCTTTGAGTCACATTGATCAAAATCTTCTGAGGCACTAGTATCTTGGATGTCATTCAGGCCTTCACTCTTTGTATCCTTAGAAGATATATGCATTTCACTTACCCTTAACAGATATATGCATTGCACTTAACATATTCATTGGTGAAACTTTTAGTATTTCTTCACCCTCAAGTGTTACTCAAGTTATTCCTCTGTTGTCCCAAGTTTCTATGGTTGATGCGAGGTGTGCCCAATCAACATTTTCTGACTTAGTCATTCCCGATAGGACATCCATATAAGGAGAGTCTCCCCCAATATCCGTGTCCTTTTTACATGTGTAACAATACTTCAATGGAGCTGAGTGAATTGTAGTGTCTGATCAATTTTCAATTATAAACATGTTCCCTTAAGGGTGCACTTGGCCGCTTACAAGATCAACTTGGATGACGGAGTCTTGGAACTGTAAAGTAGATATGATGTTTAGACTAATCATGTACCATTTTTACTTCCCTCATGAAAGGACGCCCTAAGATCATCCCAAATGACATAAGATGATTGGAGAAGTCCATAACGATGAAGGTATGCCTTAACTTATGTCCAAGGACCTTGATCTTAAGATCTTTCAACATTTCAATAGGCGTAACGATAGATCCATTGGCCATTTTTACCACTATGTTTCTGACTTCAAGATGAGGTCTTCCCTAGATTCCCAACAGTTTTTTGTTACAATGCTCACTCTTGCACCACCATCAAGGATTCCCTCACAATTAATCCTTTAGTAGTGATTGGTAGGTTTGCATTAGATTCATCACCTTCAAAGTATTGCCCCAACTTGTTAAAAGGTATTTCAATAATTGAGCTTTCATCTAGTTTGGGTTGTGGGTCCAAGCGTACCTCCTCAATTGAGATTTCATTGGGCTACTCATTTGTGAAAATTGTGGTAGGTTGACTTTTAGTTCTCCATTGAGAAATGCCCAAAGAGCCAGGAATAGCTCTAGATCCCCATACAATTTAGACATTATAGTGGTTCAGACTTTAGAAGCCAGGAGCTTCATTAATTTGGCAATGTTCAAG
This sequence comes from Adiantum capillus-veneris, assembly GCF_014529385.1. NCBI lineage: Eukaryota > Viridiplantae > Streptophyta > Polypodiopsida > Polypodiales > Pteridaceae > Adiantum > Adiantum capillus-veneris. The sequence continues at coordinate 42,342,438 of NC_140939.1, forward strand.
GGCACTTTTTGAGATTCTAGTCCATGACCTAAGGCTGGTGAAGATGGGATCTCCATTTCTTTGATGGGGTCATGTATTCCTGTAAGGGCCTTCTCCTAGTCCTTACGCAAGGCCAACACATCTAAGCCACTGACTTAAAAGACGAAAACGAAAAAGAAATAATAGACAAAAAATTGTTCGAGTAAAAATTGGGTTCAATTCAAGCACCAAAGTATACCCACGAGCCACTTCCGGCTTACGCCATGGGAATAAGGGTATACCCAATGCATGGAAAATTAACTTTTCATTTTAAGAAAACTAACATAAAGAAAAAGATAAGGAAAAGGGAAAGATAAAGAAAAAGGAAAAGAAAAAGATAAACAAAGAGAAGGTAAGGATAAGGACGAGATAAGTAAGTAGCTTGTTCAAGAAGTTTTGAGAAGTAAGATAAGTTATCAAGTTAAGTTAAGAAGACCTTATCGATAAGGAAGATAATCTAGCACGATAAGTAAAGGCACTTATCATAATTATGCATAAAAAGAGGGCTTCTCTTCTCATTTTACACTTCTCTCCTTCATTTTCTCAAGGTAAAAACTTGAGTAAACTTGAGAAAGCCATATCCAAACCTCTTTCTCTCTCTCTCTCTCTCTCTCTCTCTCTCTCTCTCACTCACACACACACACACACATACACACACACACATATCTCTCCAAGAGAAGCCATGGCCAAAACCCTAATCAAGTTTGTCAAAACTTGACCTTCTTCTTTACATTAACCTCTCCCTCTCCTTTCTCCTAATTCTCAAGCTTTCCATAGCTTGAATTCTCTTTTACCTCTTGCCATTATCTCATTCCAAGTGGCCTAATAGGTGGTCTTCAAGCAAAGTAAAGAGGGAAAGATCCGACTACGTCAACTCACTTCTTCATTACTCTCCAAAGCAAAGAGAAGTCTCTAACACACACACATACACACACACACACACACACACTAAGGTAATGTTTTCTTGTTCTCTTTATGCTATTACACTTTCTTGAAAGTGATTTACTTTTATGCTTACTAAATTCATGCTTAAGCTTTTGCATTTTCATAAGCAAGTCTTTTTGCTTGGGAAGAAAAAATAACTTCTTAATTTTGTTACTTTCCTCTAATTATGGTTCATTAATAATCATAACTAGCCATGTTGCTTACAACTAACCACGATGTTATTTCAAGTTCCGTTATTTCAAGTTTCTTAGACTACCAGACTAATATGACATAGAGAGAGTATAAAGCACTTTCTTTAACCATAGGTGATTGGAGGTCATAATTATCTAAATATTTCAAGTTCCATTATTTCAAGTTTCTTAGATTACCAAACTAATATGGCATAGAGAGAGTAGAAAGCACTCTCTTTAACCATATGTGATTGGAGATCATAATTACCTAAATAGTGCATGATGAAATGGTGACTAATATTATTAATTATCCCTTAATCTCCCTCATAAACATTTTTTAAATTTTTTAGTTATTTTTATTCTATTACCTACACTACTCTTATAAAGGTAAATGTTGCAAACCAAGGCAACTAGGTAATGGAGTTATTTTTTGAACTAACCTTATTTTTCAAGAAGAGAAATTATAATTTTTCCAAATGATTTTACATAAATTATGTATGTCAAAGTTTTAGTGGCGTACTAAGTTAATATTTAATTTTCAAAAGGAAGTTGAGTTTTGAAGGTAAGTTTATTATAACCAAAGAAGTTTTCTTTGAGCAAAAAGATTTACATTCCAAATAAGGTCATTCTCTCCCTTCCCTCTTGCCAATTGGAAAAATCCCAAATCTTTAAGCCTCTCCTAGATGTGTGATTAATCCTCTCCATGGAAGGAAGAGGTAAGTCTAAAACTCTATCTTGAGTAGAATTTTTTGATCATTGGTACTTCATTGCATGTGCATTTCTCAGTACACTAACATGTCCACTTTTAGGAATGTCACATTTTCACTCTTACACTATCATATTTGAAGGGTTCTACTCTTACACAATCAAACATCAACTCTTACATAATCACTCAAAAGAAGGTTACGATTGTAAGTTTGTGCACTCTAAAGTTCTATTCATGACCCACTCTAAAGCAAGGATAATCATAAAGAGCATATGCATTGTTCTTTTCAAGTTCGTATTCTTTCAAATTTGTTGTGCAATTGCGATATGGGGGGGGGGGGGGGGGGGGTAAGGGGATAGCTTTGCGGAAGTGATGACCGTGTTGCTTGAACATAAAACTCCCATCACTTCCATGGAGATACCCCATAAATGAAAAGTGGTGCAAAGAAAACAAATGGGAATCGCCCAAGACGGGGTTAACTTGAAACTTACGTCGAGACAAAACCTTAAACTCCCAAGAGACTTGTTGTATTTCTTAAGGTCTTGTTTGAGTAGAAATTAGAAGGCAGTAGGAACTAAGTAATTATAACTCAAATGAATTTAATCTAAATTTTAACTAGGATTAAAAACTTTATCGAGAAGATTTGATGTGGATAGCCCTAGCATAACATAGAAGATTTAAGTGGTGTGAACTTTGTCTTACATGTTTGGAAAAGGCCGGTGCAGGTGTTTACCTATGGGATGCAATGGGGGATGGTCCTTTTCAGCTATGAGTAATAATCGTTGGTCTATGTTTTGTACTCGAGTTCATTCATTCCCCTAGAAATGGGATTGAATGGGAGTGAGTCCCGACCGGGTGGTGAGACTCGTAGATGCGTCTGGAAATCGGCCTAGTCCGAGTAGGTCTAATGCCGACGGGAAAAGGAGGAAGGAAAATGGATCCATGAAGGGATCAAGATAAGGGAGGACGATGTGACTTAATTAAAAGGAGCTCTTCTTATTGTTCGGTAAAAAAGAACCTTGGAGAGGCTAGGAACCTAAATGGGCCATTTTGCAATCATCCTCATTAGTCGAACCTTTTCTCTTCTTCTTGGATTATTGATTTTAAAAAAACCTAGAATATATTATTTTTGTAAGCCTTTCCCACACAAGATAAAGAAAAATAAGAATTGAAAATTGTATCAAGGCGCTGCCTCCACACATGGCAGAGGAGACAGGATACCCAAGTCCTGGGACGAGGATAGGGATATGCTTGGAGGAGTATATGTGATTGCTTGAAAGATAACTAAATAATTTTATTGATACTAAAGGAAAAAAGAACTAAAACATAAAAAAGGAAAAAGGTGAAAACGACTTGATAAATGCACACTTGCAAGAGGTATGCAACAGTTTGCATGCTGCTTTCAAATTCTTGAAATGTATTCTTGGTTTGACATGATTGGAATATTGTTTTCTAGTATCATAATACTACCGTGGGAAGGTGCATTTACCAAACGGTTTAGTGGGTGGGTGGATTTTGGAGGGTTAATTGTTGACCGAAAAGCTAAACCCAATTTTATGTTGTCCATTTAGTTAAGTCAAAACGGGATGAGGAATTCCAATTTTTGTTCTCAAAGGCCAATCATCCCTTCTTAGAAACTGCCTTATGCACATGTATGGCAAATGCGGACTCGTTTAGGAGGCTCAAGCTACGTTTGACCGGCTACCCAATCATGATATCTTCTCATGGAACATCTTAATCAATGTGTATGGACGCAACTTGGGCATAGAGCATGCAAAGAGAGTGTTCAATATGATGCCAAGCCCCAATGTGGTGTCTTGGAATGTGGTGCTTGCTCTATTGACAATGAATGAGCAGCACAAGCAGGCTTTTGATGCTTTTGCCAGAATGCAGATTGAGGGTGTATTGCCAAATGAAGTTACTTTGATCTCTGTAACAGATGCTTGCTCCGCCTTTGCATCGCTTAAAAAGGGGAAGCGGCTCCATGCCATAGTCAAAAGTACTGGTTATGAGTGCTTTACAATTGTCGGCACTGCACTCATTAATATGTATGCGACGTGTGGACATCTATACCTAGATCAGCAACAATAAACTTTATCTCAGTAAAGGATGAGATAGATGAACAAGCCAATGTTTATGCTACCTTGGATACTGTTTTGCAGGAGCGAATCACACCACCTATAAAGTGCATGCAACACAACCTAGATCAACATAATGTCAATCGTGGACACAGATGACACAATAGGCACACGAAGGCAATCTTTTTAGCTTGTCAGGCTAAGACCATCCTACACATACAACACTCTAAAAGGCTAACTAAATCAAAATCTAGAATCTCGTTGTGCTCAACTACACCACCCAACCACATACCCACATACGAAAGTAAACTCACCAAACCATACCAGAATCATACAAAACTTAAGGAACACCATCCCCTCACTAGGATACACCTATCCCAAAGCCTCTACACTCAAAACCCTCACTCTAGACCCATCTGCAAAAAACACGTATGAAGACATAGTAGTATTTTGCAAGTTCCCAAAATTAAAATCTATGCGCATCTATGCATAGCTTATGTCACCATGATTCTAATGACCACTTGCATGCAAAAAAAAAACATCATTTGATATACTTACATCTGCAAATAGATCATAGATGCATGAGTGCGTCCTATGTGTTCCACGAGGAATGCTTGGTGTTGTTGTGTAGCTCTTATCGAGCCTATCACAATGGTACAGTCGGCGGATCTCCAATAAGATGAATGAGCGGGGAGTTGCGTTAGGATGAAGCTCACTCTCTTTCTCTCTTCCTCTCTCACACACAGTCGATGAAAACTTAAAACTTGATTATGATAAAAGTTCTTTTTACAAAATGACCTAGGTACCTTATATAATAAGGCTACCATAGGTTAAACCAAAAATAGAATTCAAGGGGTAAAATGGCTTTGTATTTACAATTTGGAAGTGTCCTTGTACCCTCTTTCGGATCCACTTAAGAAAAATTCTCTCCTTAGCAGAAACTAAAGCAAATGGCTATTACAGGAGTGTTAGTAGGAATACCTACCTAAGTCCTTGTGTCCCTGGCAACGACGTCAATGTTGTGGGAGCGAATCACGCCACCTATAAAATGCATGCAACACAACCTAGATCAACATAATGTCAATTGAGGACGCAGATGACACGATAGGCGCACAGAGATCTCTTTAGCTTGTCAAGCTGAGACCATCCCACACATACAACACTCTGGAAGGCTAAGTAAACCAAAATCTAGAATCTCATTGCTCTCAACTACACCACACAACCACATACACACACACACGGAAGGGAACACCAAACCATACCAGAATCGTACGAAACTTAAGGAACACCATCCCCTCAGTAGAATACACCTATCCCAGCCTCTATACTCAAAACCCTCACTCTAGACTCATCTGCAAAAAACACGTGTGAAGACATAGTAGTATTTTGGGAGTGCTCGAAACTAAAGTCTATGAGTACCTATGCATAGCTTATGTCGCCACGATTCTAATGACTACTTGCACGTAGAAAATAGACATTGTTTGATATACTTACAACAACAAATAGCTCGTAGATACGCGAGCACGTTCGCTCCGTTCCGTGAGGAATGCTTGGCGTTGTCACGTAGCTCTTGTCGAGCCTATCAAGATGGTGCAGTCGGATCTCCAATGTGATGAATGAGTGGGGACTTGCGTCAGGATGAAGCTCACGCTCTCTCTCTCTTCCTCTTTCACACACAGTCAACGACAACTTAAAACTTGATTTTGATAAAAGTTCTTTTTACAAAATGACCTAGGTACCATTTGGTTTGGTATACTGAAGTTCTCATGTGAGGGAAGAGTAGGTGCTCATATAATTTCACAAAATCTCTCCTGACAGATTCACTTGTTTGTTGCAGATGAGGAATGACTACAAATAAAAAACCAGCTCTTGCCACTGATCCATAAAGTAATGGTAATGAGCAAAGAGACATTGGAAAGGGTTAAAAGAGATAACCCTAAGAAGTTCTTGACAAGGAGATGGGAAGAAAAGAGAATGATAGAGGTAAGAATACTGTAAGAAAGAAGGAGAGATTGTGAATGAGCTAGCTAGCAAAATAACAAATCAGTGTTACCTAGAAGTTAAAGGTGTAACTTGCGATTGAAGATTTACCATCCTTTCTTGTTTCGAGTTGAGGACAACTCTTTCTTTTTTTTGGGGAGTTTGTAAGTGCCTTCTCCTAGCCCTTATGCAAGGCCAACACATCTAAGCCACCGACTTAAAAGATGAAAAAGAAAAAGAAAATAATAGGAAAAAAATTGCTCGAGTAAAATTCGGGTCCAATTCAAGCACCAAGTATACCCACGAGCCACTTTTGGCTTACGCCATAGGAATAGGAGCATAACCAATGCATGGAAAATTAGCTTTTCATTTTAAGGAAATTAACATAAAGAAAAAGATAAGGAAAAGGGAAAAGATAAGATAAGAAAAAAGAAAAAAGATAAGGATAAGGATGAGGTGAGTAAATAGCTTGTTGAAGAAGTTTTGAGAATCAAGATAAGTTATCAAGTTAAGTTAAAAAGACCTTATCGATAAGGAAGATAACCTATCACGATAAGTAAAGGCACTTATCATAAATATGCATAAAAAGAGGGCTTCTTTCTCATTTTACACTTCTCTCCTTCATTTTCTTAAGGTAAAAACTTGAGAGTAAGCTTGAGAAAGCCATAGCCAAACTTCTCTCTCTCTCTCTCTCTCTCACACACACACACACACACACACACACACACACACACACACACACACACACACACACACACACACACACACACACATCTCTCCAAGAGAAGCCATGGACAAAACACTAATCAAGTTTGTCAAAACTTGATCTTCTTCTTCATATTAACCTCTCCCTCTTCTTTCTCCTAATTATCAAGCTTTCCATAGCTTGAATTATTTTTTATCTCTTGCCATTCTCTCATTCCAAGTGGCCTAATGGGTGGTCTTCAAACGAAGTGAAGAGGGAAAGAGCCGACTACGTCAACTCACTTCTTCAATACTCTGCAATAAAATCTAGTATCTAACCAGCCCAAATGATTTTCTCATATTAAATTGATCATTTAATGTGGGGGAATAAATGGGAACAAGGGTTAGAATATAGAAATGTTCTTATGGATCTATCTCAACATAGGACCAAGGTTAAAGGGGATCCAAATGAGACATGATCTGTCAAAGAGCAAGGCTAGATAATGGAGCTTAAAGACCTTAGGGTTAGCTTCATTAAAGACAATTAAAGGTTAGTGTTAAAAGTCCTTTGACCTGAGGCAAGCTAGGTCTGTGCTTGAGGTGGGGACCTAGCCCAAGCTTGAGGTGCTTGTCGTGCTTGCTGACTATGGTTCTTAAGGTTTTTGAGGTGCTTAATGGCTTAGATGCTAAGGTGCTCCATGACTAAGGTGCTTGAGGGTTTAATGTGTTCAAAAAGTCAAAGAATATCCCTACTCATGAGGGGGCAAGCCCTCTTTGTAGGAGCTAGAGAGAGAACACATACACCCTCACACAAGGCAAGCTTGGTACAAAGAAAGAAACTAAGACACTTGTCAAGCTCCTCTTCATGCTGCCCTCATAGTGTGCCTAAAGCCTATTGGTTGGCCTCCCAATGGGTCCAATGATAATTTAGTTAATATAATTAACTATTTTTGCATTTATCAAGTCCTCTCTCACAAAGAGGAAAGGGGGACACTTGTCCCAAGGCTACCCTTGTTTCTTGATATGCACTAAGCATGTGATTGGCCAAGCTTGAGTAGGTATGATCAAGTGCAAGCGAGTGCTAGAAGAGGGGGTCGCGACCAAAGCAAGGAGGGGGCTAGCTTGGGGGGTATACTCTCTCTCTCTCTCTCTCTCTCTCTCTCTCTCTCTCTCTCTCTCACACACACACACACACACACACACACATACACTCATTGTGTGAGTTACAAAGTGCAAGACCTTCATCTCCTTCTCTAAGCTTGTAGAGAAGTTGAGAGCCTACACCAACACTCTTGGCTATGGAATGCAAATCCAACCAAGAGCCATGCTCCAATGCTTAAGCTTTCCATCTTCTCCATCTTCATTAGTATGCTATTATGTATGCTAAGCAAGAAGAGTGATGATAAGTGAGGAACTATTTATTTTTCCTATGAATGTTTCTTCTTCCTCTTCCCTATACTCATTCCCCGCTAGCTCTCTCCACCTTTAAAGGTGTTTGAGGCCTTGGGATTGAGGCCGGGGATGGTTAATGTTTTTTTACATAGTCTATGTTATGCTTTGTGATGCATGAAGCTTTCCATCTTCATTGCATCACCTAGGTCACAAGTAACACAAAGATTTTTGTACCAAGTCTATCTTGATGGGAGAATCTATAATAAAAAAGCCTATTGGAGGGGGGACCGGCTCCACATAATGCGGTCCCTCAATTGCTGCCAAGTTCTCTAAACTCTCTCTCTTGCAAAAGTATTGTTCATGCTAAGTTAATTAAGTACCATGGTTATGTTGCTACTGCTAATTACGTTCACCCTCTTTGTGTTAGGTAAAGGCGGTGTGCCTCACCGTGCTTTGCCTATGTCGGTCGGCCAATGTTCGACCGCCCACATTTATCTCCTTATTCTTTATACATACAAAGAATAAGGAGCTCTCACTCATTCTCACATGATGCTCATATAGTGAGATTTGTACTCTTTCTCTCTCTCCCCTTGTCACTCTCCGCACACGCACCACATTCGTGCACTCACAATTGGTATCAGAGCTTGGAGATTGGGAGCACCATCGGAGCTCATCAGGGAAGCAGACAGACAACCAACAAAAACTACAACACATTTTTGCAGATCTATTTTGGCCTATCAAAAATTTCAGGACAAGGGCAAGTCCAGGGAGTCATGGACTGGGCCAAGGGCCCAGCTAGGCAGTGTGGAAAGGGAATCCGGCTAGGGAAAAGGGCTAGGAGCATTGCCTATATAGTGGGAGGTTGAGAGGTGGATTCGAGGCTCTAGTCACCCCTAGGCTTTACACTGGTATCAAGAGCAAGGTTTATTCTAAGCAAGAGGGGTGGGTCATGGACCACTGCTTTTTTTAAGCATGCACATGCAAGCTTTGAGGGAAAAGGAGTTGGAGGTGGGTATGGCCGCTTGCTAAGAAACAAAAAAATCACACCTAACGAGCGTGTGCAGGCAGGCTTGGCCAAGGGAGGGGGCAAAGCTCGACCTCCGCCATCCCTGGCGCTGTGGAACTCTACGGATGCGCGCTGCCCCTGCGAGCACTTCGCGCTTCTTCGGCGACCCCGGTGGAGCACCACACGGGGTGCTACGACTTCTTTCGAGGAGGCCAAGGTGGCCTGCAGCGCCATAGCCTTTGTGAGAAGCTTTGCTTTCACATGGGCTTGCCCTAAGGTCCAAAAGTGGACATTTTTTTGGACTAAGGGGGACATGCTCCCCCGACATGCAAGGGATACCCACCAAACATGCCGTCGACCTCACTTGAGGGTGTAAGAAATTGACAAAGGCACTCCAGAAGGCAATCCGTTTGCTGTAGACAAGCTTAAGGTGCAAAAAATTTTGATTGCCCCCTTGGTGTCCGGAATCAATAAGTACCTTGAAACCTTAAGCTAACTCCAACAAAGCCATTCGGTACCTTGAACGGGTGAATTAACGAGCTTGGACTACCAACCAATTTTTCAGTTGCTTAAAGCTTGGATCATTAAACGTCATTAGCACGGCTAATTACCTCGTTGTGCATCCTACATCTATGGGATTCTTTCTCGACTTCAGGTATTTTTCTTGATATTCCTTCCACTGCGGTGTCACCATGGATTCAGATATCAATATGACTTTTGATTTTGAGCATCATGCGCCTGATCCTACCCGTGATGGCTCGTGACCGGATTCTCTCACGGAGAGTGCCCGCGATGCTACAGCAGGTGACTACACTTATGAACTGCTCGATATTCAAGAATTTTGTGCACTTCAGACACGCATATCAGTCATGGAAGGAAATTTTGCATCTTTAAATGAAAACGTCACTAAATTATCTACGTTAGTGATACAATTTATGCAGCAGTAGCCCAAGGGTCCTGCCGACACACACATGCATGAGCATGTTGCTACACAGGGGCAAGGCCCTTCTGATCATGGACAAGATCCATCTCCCGATGCTTTGCACACTCTCACTGCAAAGGAGGTGGATGAGTTGTTGAAAAACACCAAACCATCGACTTTTAAGGGAGAAGACCGAGATCGCAATAAGGATGTAGTGATTATCTTTCTCAGCAAGTGGGATGGAATTCACGCCTTATGGCGTACTCCGGACGCAGTCAGAGCACTGCAAACAAGCTTGACTCTGGAAGGCAAGGCCTACAAGTGGTGGATGTCTCTCAAGGAGAAGAATATCATACCACAGAGTTGGGCAGCCTTTGAGGCTATGTTTTGCAAATAATTCTTGCCTACAAATGAGGCAGATCGGAGTTGGACGGCTTGGGACACATGTTCCATGCATCAACACCCATCATTACTTGAATATATGTCTCACTATCTGGATGTTATCCTCAAGTTGGAAGGACTAGACACCTTTCAACAAGTACGTGGGTTTATCCGCGGTCTGCTGACGCCAGAACTTAAGAAGCACGTCAAGACTCAAGACCCCAAAACACTTGAGGGGGCCATAGTGAAAGCACACATTCATGATGATCCAGATGAAAAGAGATCACATAAAAATCACATGCATGCTAATACACATTGTAATACACACACACACACAGTATGGGCACAATAAAAGGAAATTTATAGTAGCCAATTCTGAAGCAACTAAAAAACCCAAGGGGTCCAGAGGTCCTCTCTCTCCTAAGGATTTGATAAGGCTACAAAAGAGAAATTATGTTTTTAATGCTTGGGAAGCGGTCATGGCAAAAAGGCCCAAGGGGAAATCTGTTGCTCATGGCAAGGAGAAAGCAGTGCACATGGTGCAACTGTTGCCTCTTGAGTCTTCCTCACGATTCTCTAGAGTGGAAGTAACACACACCGAGGTGGTGCATGAATGTTGTCTCACAGCTTCCATGTGGAAACAAACCTTCGGACCACATGAGTTAGTATGTATGCACGGATCTCTGCAAGGACACAAGGTGCGCATCTTGGTAGATGATGATGCTACTCACAATTTCATTAATTATGGATTGGTGAAAAAACTGAAATTGCCTCAAACTTCGAGTACCCACCACTACAAGGTAGCAATGATGAATGGATATGATGCCAAAATCTGGGACACTCAAGCTGCACCGTTGGAGAGGGCAGACGTGGCCCTTGGTAGGGAATGGTTACGTAGCGTAGGACCATCACTGAAGCGTAGCTATGAGCACAACAGCTTGATGTTGAATCCCATGGCGCACATGTGTTGTTGTTGGGAGAGAAGGATGTACCTTCTTCACCACTGATATGTACAGCTGAGCTAATGCAGCTCGTTTCTGATAATGAAATAGATCAAGTTTTACTGTGTTACTCATTGTCTCATTTTCTCTCTAACATTGAATCTGTTGAAGATTCCTCAACGCCGCATGCTTCTCTCTCATCTCTTCCACCAAAGGTTACTTCCCAACAAGCAAAGGTTGCTAGTAATTTAAAAATTTTATTAAAGGAATTTCATGATGTTTTTCCTAATGATTTTCCATTAGGATTACCACCGACACGATCGGTGCAACATAGCATCGATGTGGTTGTAGGCAGTAAACCTATCAATAAACCACCCTACCGCATGAGTTACTCTGAAGCTGCTGAGGTGGAACGTCAGCTTGCTGACTATCTTAGCAAAGGGTTTATCCAACCCAATTCTTCACCATGGGCTTCTCCTATCCTATTAGTGAAGAAAAAAGACGGTAGTATGCGCATGTGTGTAGACTACCGTGGCTTAAATGTGGTTACTGTTAAGAACAAGCACCCATTGCCACACGTGGATGAGTTGCTCGACAAGATCACTCATGCTCGTATTTTTACAAAAATAGACTTGTGGTCAGGTTATCACCAAGTACGTATTCAACTTGCTGATATACCAAAAACTGCATTCCGAACAAGGTTTGGACACTACGAGTTTTTGGTTATGCCTTTTGGGTTAACCAATGCGCCCGCAACATTCATGACACTTATGGATAGTGTCTTGAAGCCGTACTTGGGCAAATTTGTCATCGTTTTTCTCGATGACATTCTAGTATACAATGCTTCTGAAGAAGAACATTTACAACATCTGAGGCAGGCGTTCAAATTGTTACGAACAAATCAATTATATGCCAAGGAATCTAAGTGTGATTTTTTGAAGGAAGAAATTCACTATCTTGGGCATGTTATTTCAGCTACTAGGCTACATATGGATCAATCCAAAGTGGATACCATTCGGCAGTGGCCTTCTCCTAAAAATCTAGAAGAGTTACAATTTTTTTTAAGGATTTGCAGGTTTTCATCGAAGGTTCGTTAAAAACTGTGCTAACATTGTTGTTCCCATGACGGACCAACTGAAAGGCAAAGGCAAAGCTTTTCAGTGGGGACCTCCTCAACAACATAATTTTGATACGCTCAAGGATGCATTAGCTACAGCTCCAATACTAGCTATTGTAGATCCTTTAAAACCATTTGTTTTGGAAACGGATGCTAGTGACCGTGCTATTGGAGCAGTCCTGCTACAAGACGGGCGGCCAATTGCATTTAAAAGCAAGAAGCTTGATGCAACACAATAGAACTACTCTGCTTGTAAACGCGTACTCTATGCAATAGTGTCTGCCTTGAAAACATGGAGACATTATTTGTATGGTGCTCAGTTTGAGATTGTGTTTGACCATGAAAGAATTAAATGGTTTACACAACAAACCGATTTGAAGGGTCGGAAAGCAAGGTGGGCTAGTCATGTGCTAGAGATCAATTCTCTCTTGTTCACGAAACTTCGTAGTGAATTTTTGGATTCTCTAAGGGGAAAATATGAGCAGGATGACGCATATTCCAAAGTGTGGAGCCATGTATAAATGAGGGATCCTTCTCACTCCACTAATGGTAGTGTAGCATTAACCTCCACACACAGTTCTCCTCTATCGAGTGATGAACTACAACGATGGAAGAATTTTACCATCGACAATGGGTAACTACTCCATAAGGGGAAAGTTTGTGTACCGACGGACACAGACATTCGGCGCAAAATTCTTTATGAATATCATGATAGTCCAAGTGCAGGGCACCCAGGTATTAGAAAGACTTATGCTCTCGTACGACGACAGTTTTACTAGCCAGGTTTACATGGCTTTGTTCAAGATTATATCTTGCATTTCCAAAAATGTTAGGTTAACAAATCAGAGTGCCTGAAAGCAGGAGGACTCTTACATTCTTTGGAGATTCCCAATGGTAAATGGGAAAGTATCTTTACGGATTTTATTGTGGGTTTACCAACCACTGTACGAGGTCATGACTCAATATGGGTGGCCGTAGACTGGTTGACTAAACTATGTATTCCAACCAAATCAACGATTAAGACCCCCGAATTAGCCAAGTTATTTGTGGACAACCTATACAAGTTGTATGGCTTGCCAAGTAACATTGTCAGTGATCGTGATCCTACATTTAACAGTCATTTTTGGAGGGCTGTGTTTAAATGATTGGGTACACAACTAAACCTCAGTACAGCCGATCGTCCAGAAATGGATGGTCAAATTGAACGAGTTAACCAAGTGCTAGAGGATATGCTATGCGCATACGTTAGCAAGAAACAATTGGACTGGGAAGAATACCTACCTCTTCTTGAGTTTGCTTACAACAGTGCTAAGCATGTCACGAATGGATTTAGTCCTTTAATGCTCATGTATGGTTTTCAACCTAGGTCACCTGTACGGTGGGGTTGGCAACTAAAAAACTCCAACAGGTTCAGGATTTTCTCCAAGACCACATGGATATGATGAAACTCTCTCGTCAGAATGTCCGACAACTGCACGATCGGTATAAGAAGTACGCTGATGAGAAACATCAACAAGTTACCTTTGAGGAAGGGGAGGAAGTATTTTTACGTGTGCCACAGCATTCAGAAAGTCTAAAAACTGGGCGAACACCTAAATTATCTCCACGATATTGTGGGCCTTTCAAAATACTCAAGTGAGTGGGTGATCGTGCCTACAAACTATGGCTACCTACATATTCTCGTATTCATCCAGTGTCTCATGTAAGCCATTAATAGACCGCTTTTGGCGTGTACAAAGTAGCATTTATATGCATGGTCATATGTACAAAAAGATGTAAATACATGCATTTGGGAACTTTGCAAAGTGGTTTCAAGTTCCAAAAAAGGTGCAACGTGTGCAATTGTGAATATGCGTGCTTGCATGTCAGTAGTCGAGCATATGTACATGCCTGGATAGGGTATCGGGGCCTTGGATATGGTTCTAGGTGGCTTATTTTGGCTCTATATAATGTTTTTGAGCTTTCTAGAATGTAAATATGCAAGTGAAAAGTGTGGGTACTCTCATCCCGCTCAAGAAGTTTGACACATGCGGTAACTGTCTATTTGCGACGCCTGATCTGTCGTGATACGTGCATCGCCTTAGAAGTGGTCAAAAATGGAATGTGGGGATGTGGAAATGTGCTTTGGGTATCGAGGATCATGAGAAAAATTTGGTGAATTTTGGAGTCCGTTTGGGGTTTTTCCTACGAAAAATGCCCGCCACGGGTCAAAACTGTCCAAAACTGGGCCAAAAAGGGTCAAAAAATGGTCAAAAAAGGTGTCAAATGGCTTCAAACTGCCACATCACTCACGATGCCGTGATGGTCCAGGCTGAGGGAGGACTTTTGAAGGGCAATATCAACACTTTCACCCCTCTGTGTGTGGGAGGGTGCAGGGTTCCTACAGGTGGTCTAGTGCAGTCCCGTTGTGTTCGCGTCCTGTTTTTGAGTGTGTGGAGGAGTGAATGAGAGCTTTCTCTCTTCAATTTTTCACTTGGGAGAGTCTATAGGAGTTATGAGGTTTCCATGGATGTGTGTGTGCAAGGAATTGAGGTAAGAAGGTGCGGATTTTTGCAAGACTATGTGACCCTGTATCGGTGCCATTAGGGGTGGCGCTACTCCAAAGAGTCCAACAGAGTGGAGTTTGGTGAAGCTTTTGAAATGGCTTAAGAGTGGAATTTTGTGGCTGGAGTTTTTGTTTTTTGATGGTTTATCTTGTATATTTTGGTCACCATCAAGCGTGATTTCAAGTGTTGATCACCTTGACTCACCTTGTAGTGTCTACGGGCAGGCAAGGGCTTGTAGGTCGAGGGGTTTAGAGTTTGAATTGAGCTTGTGGGTAGAGTTTTAGGGAGATTTTGAGTGGTAGTGATTGAAGTGAGGAATTCAAGTAAATTCCTTGTGTTGTGTTGAGTTTTTTGGGTGTGTGAGTGTGCGCACGACATCTTTTGCTCCATCATCCTTTGGTGATCCCGCTGGGGATCAGCGGAAATTTTCCGGTTGTGCACCCAGGTGAAGCGGTTTTGCTGTGAAGTTCGAGCTTCATTGAAGAAAAGTGGTGGTTTGGTTGAGGTGCAAGACTTCAAATTTTGTGGAATTACTCACGCAAGGGAGAAGGGACTTCAAAGGGATGGCGTATAGTCGGCCAATGTTTACAGGGAAGGAGGATGCGAAGGACTAGATTGCGGACTTCGAATGGCATATGCACATTGTGAATGATGAAGCAAAGCTTCATGTATTTCCTCTTGCGCTCAAAGGAGAAGCTCGCGAGTGGTTTGAAGGTTTAGAGGAAGACAAAAAGCAAACATGGGAGCAGTGAAGGGGATCGGGGAGCACACCACACACGGAGAGTGAGAGAGAGAGAAGGAGACACACGACACACGGATATGGGTGGGGAGACTCCAAGAGTGAGCAGCCCCTATACACTTATGCTATGTATAAGGTATACAAGTCAGTGGGCGCCCAGACTCTGGGCGGCCGGGCAAGGCATAGACGCCTATACCCCAACAACCTCCCACTTAAAGGCGAGTGTGCCTTTAAGCAAGAGAACCTAGTCTAAAGACTACAAAAGGCGAGAGAAAACCGCTCTCAACCGATGCCCACTGGCTGGCTGTGATTATGTGCATCCGGCTGTCCTGCTCTCGTGTAAGTCCATACACCACCAGACGTACCGCACACGTATTGCAAGTATGTACGCAATACCTGCATATCTCCCTCGTGCACTATGCCATCATCAGTCAACAAACGACTGGCAAACCCAACTGCAAATGCTCCCACTGCAGCTACGATATCCGGTCTCAAGATCAGCATCTCATACATGAGACCACCGAATGCCGATGCAATGCTAGCGAGCCCTGCTAGCTGTACGGAGCATGCATAAACATATATATCCCTGGCAATAGGCATCTCTGATTGACAAGGCGTGTCAGCCACATGCATCTCCTGACTGTCCGCAAAAGACGCATCAACCTGTCGTGCAACCTCACAGCAAACCAGCTGCTCTAGGTGTCTGCTGGAAGACATATCGTGCACAACTATATCCCCATGCTCACTTTCGAGCATAGAAAGGAATGATTGCATAATCGCTGACGTCTCAGCCTCCTCTGCAATCACCCACTGCAAACATGACCACTCAATCTGCTGTGACTCACTAGAGCTCTCATTCTCTAACTCCGTATGCATAGAATCTTGCACAACGTCCTCCTGTTGTGACTCACTATAGCAAGACCGCTCTACCTGTGTATCCTGCATAGAAGTATCTCGCACAACTGACTCTCTGCTTTGCTCAGTCACTAGCAAAGCATGCATGTCTGACTCTGTCACCTCTCTGTGTGACTGCTCAAGTCGTGCCCCAACTGTGTGCACAACGAGCTCACTACTCTGCACTCCATGAAAAGCACCCTGCAACCCATGAGCAAAAGAGATTGTCTGGGTATCTCTCTCTTTGCATGGCTGTAACAAGATTGAGACTCGACCATCTTGCACTAGTACTACGTGCAATGGGTACCATGTGCCAACTCTAGCACCTCTCGCAATCACTAGTGAACCCAAATGCAACGCAAAAGATCGCTCAAGCAGCGATACCCGACATCCACTATCCCATAATAACTGTCTGGTTGAGATCAAATCCCGTCTCAGATCTGGCGCATAACGCACATGATGCATGGTAAATCTCATAGCACTGGGCAAGGACAAACATACGTCTCCTGTACCCTCAATGGCATACACATCACCATCAGCCATGTGCACACAACCAAGTCTCCCACTAGAAAATGTGCTAAACCACTCACGATGCGACGTGACATGGAAAGTAGCATCTGAATCTAGTAACCAATGTGAAGACAATATGCAATCCGTAGACATAAGATCGTCTGAAGACAAGCTAGATGTAAATGTGACATCACCGTCACAAGCATACTCAGTAACCACCGTACTGATCTCACTAGCATCTGTCATGCCCAAATCTGCATCACGCATCTGTCGCCTCAGTTGTCTCAAACGCCTGAAACATCGACGCCTAATGTACCCTCTATGTCCACAATGCCAACATGTCAAGTCTCTATGCCGTCGAGACTTGCGTGTGGGACCAATCTCTCCCGTGGACATAGAAGTGGGACTAGACTCCCTTGTAGACATGGATGTCACCTACATAGCATGTAAACTCTGCCATACAGCATGAGTTGTAGTCTCCCTCGAGACCTACCAGTGAACAGACTCAACCAGATGCAAACGAATCGTAGACATGGCTAACTCATCAAGATCCTGCCAATCATCATCACGCATAGACTTGGGCTTCGCCGATAAACCACGCAAGGGTTTATCCTCCCCCAAATCCGCCAATGCAACAAGCATATGCTCCTTCCAAGCAACAAAATCTGCACCATCAAACTGTGTCAGACCATAACGCTGGAAGTCAAATGAAAAATCAGCCATAATGCTCGCAAAAGAGTAACCAACAATGAGTAGCAAATGTCAACCAAATCAGCCCTAAACTGTCTCGAATCGCATCAACAAAAGTCTGCAAATATGGCTGTAAAATATGGCTGCAAAACAGTCCCAAATTCAGCTCTTAAACAGCTGCATAAACAAGTCACAAACGTGTCCCAGATCATCCTACAACTGAGCCATACATGGACACCTGCAAAGAGGAAACAATGGCTGAAAATTCAGCACCCAAATAAGCCCTCAAACCTGCCTGTAAACTTGTAAACCTGTAGCTGAAACCTGCTGAAAAACCTCAAGCCATTAGTGCTCGAATCCGGCTACCTAGCTCGTAGCCACACAAGCATACATCACAATACTCACTCCTGTGAGTGTGCCAAGATAACTGTATGCCTGTCAAACCCGTGAGCTAATCACCAAGCCCACAATGTGCGGTATCGATGCATACACACGCACAAATCTCCCACCTGCAGAGAACACCACACGCAAATGCTGAGTGCAACCCACAATCTCTACCTAGATCGCATAAATGATGCGCATAAAACTCCTGGGAAAATTTCGCTAGAGTTTCGTCAGTAAAACGGCCACAAAACTAGTAACCAAACTGACTGCACGCTCAAAACCATGAGCAACCAAAGCGCATCAAACCGCACTCCAAATGCATGCACCAATCTCCACACTTTGCATACATCATTGCAAACACCTGCAAATCTAGTACACAAATATCTGCTCTACCTGTGACTGCCAAAAAACATGCTCGAGGCATACATTGCCGAGCTCAAAATGCAATCACATTAGTCTCCCTGAGCATCAAACCACATAAGGCATACATCGTATCCTCCCACCTGTGAGGAAACTTGCAGTAAATATCACTCTCACATTTGAGAGCAAACCATGTGTGGAATCCTCGACACACAATAAACAACTGCTGCTGCAGAAAATTCAGCGTTCAGAATTTTAAAATTCTGATATGACGAGCGCGTCCGAAGCGTGCCAAAACCCCAAGGTACACTCCTAGATCACATGTATCCGAGTCCGGGTGTGAAAGCTATGCCAAAAAACGCTATTTTCGGCCCAAAAACGCGGCATAAACTGCCAAAAGAGGGCTGAAAAATGCAGCTCCTCAACCGTAGCTCGAATGAGGTTTCTGATGGCTCGAATGGCTTCGAAAGGGGTGTAAAAATTCAGGACACCTACCGGCAACGCTCTCGAAAAGCTGAATTTGCCGATGCCGAAGTCGAAACCCTCTTTGCACTCTTGAAAGTGCGCGTGCGCGGACGCGATTTCGGGAATGAAACTGGCTCTCTGCTGTCGTCGTGACTGTGCACACACGCGCTCCCTCCGCACCTACGCTCTGATACCAATTGAAGGAGATCGGGGAGCACACCACAGACAGAGAGTGAGAGAGAGAGAAGGAGACACACGACACACGGATATGGTTGGGGAGACTCCAAGAGTGAGCATCCCCCTATACACTTATGCTATGTATAAGGTATACAAGTCAGTGGGCGCCCAGACTTTGGGCGGCCGGGCAAGGCACAGACGCCTATACCCCAACAAGTAGGTCAAGTTGGCAATTTTTGACAGGTTTGGGAAGAAACTAACCGCAACAAAAGCGACGACAAAATTGAGAGGTTTGCAGCAAGATGTTCATGCTAACTTTAAAGAGTTTTTGCATCACTTTTAAGGAATTTGGGTTCAATTAGAGGTGGCATCCCAAGTACCTCCTGGGGATTTCTTTAAAGTGCGCCAGTTTATGGATTGTCTCCATCCAAGTGTAAGGGAGAAGGTCGATCAAGAGGAGCCTGCTACATTTGAAAGAGCTGTGGAAATTGCTGCGGCCAAGAGTAAGAAGATCAAGAGAAGGTGGGAGCAAGGCATGACACACGTTGAGCCAGTTGTGGTGCAACCAATGGTTCTTGTGACAACGGATGATAGAGTGGAGCGAGTGGTTCAAGGTCCAGATCCTGTTACGGCCCGGGTTCTACATGATCTTGCCGGTCAGTTGCAAGAATTAAGAATTAACATAATGAATAGAAACCAAAGAGAAGAGCGGCCAGCTGGGAGAGGTAGGGGACGAAGGCTACAAGGAAGATGCTACAATTGTGATGAAGAGGGTCACTACGCCCCTGATTGTCCTGAACCACCAAGAGAGAGAGGAGGGATATACCCCTTATATGGACGTGGTCGAGGAAGAATAGAAGAAAATCATCAAGAGTGGGCACTAGAAGCACCACCGCCACAACAACCTCCACAACTGTTGCCTGGAAATGGAGAAGGTAGGGCTATCAACATCATTACCCTTAAGCATCAAGATGTGGATGTTTTGGCCAATAAGAGAGCTAGGCATGATAGGGAGAAAGAGACAGAAGAAGAGAGGGAAACAAGAGCAAGGAAAGGAAAGGCTAAGGTAGAAGACAAACCAGAAAGTAGCAAGACTATGATATTGTCGTAGACATACGAAATCAAAAGGAAAATATATCTTTTGGTCAGTTGGTGGCTTTGAATGCTAAATTGAGGAGGCAGTGGACCAAGTGTGTGAGTACGCGGCTCCCTTCTAAAAAGGAAAAGCGTCAAAGCATGGTGTCATCTTTGAGGGTTGGTCACCCAGTGGATATGGTGCCAATAGTTGAAGCTATGCTGGGAAAGAAGACGGAAGTGCAAGTATATGTGGATGGTGGTGCCCAGGTGTGTGTCATGACCGAGGCTATCATGAAGGAAGTAGGCGTTAAGATGTCAGTGAATGCTTCGATCCGTATGAGGATGGCCAACCACAAAAAGGCAAGGTGTCTTGAAATAGCTGAAGATGTGAAAATAAAAGTCTTGGAGATTGAGTGCTTGGTTGATTGCTACGTGATGCAAGCGGGTGAGAATGCGTATCCAATCATTTTAGGGAGGCCATGGCTTATAACCCTTGGTGCTCAGAAGGATTGGGGCACGGGCTTGATCACCATCCCCGACAAAGAGAAAGGAAGGACCATTGTCTACAACAGGAAGACACACGAGAGCCGTACACAGCCCCTAGTGGAGATGCAAGATACGGATTCGATGGAAACCACATCATACGATAGTGATGCTTCGTCTACATCATCAGAAGAAAGTGTAGAGGAACGCTTGATGCAATTATGTCCTGATCTTTTTGGGATAAGTGTTGAAAAGGAAGCATCGATGCATGATGTGAAGGTCAAGGAGGAGAAGGATAGTCCAAAAGCAATTGTAGATCCTGCCAAAGTGAATGTAAGGAGCATTCTAGGAGAGGACTTGACAGAAAAAGAAAAAAAGGACTATGAAGACATGTTCAAGGAATTTCCAAAGCTATTCACCACTGAATATACAGAGTTGCAAGGAGCTAAAGGAGTCGAGCATAGAATCAATCTAAAAGAAGGTGCCAAGCCAAAGGTTCAAAAGCTTAGGAGGTTGGGTGTCATTCATGAGAAGGCACTTCATGAAGAGGTGACAAAGCTTTTGGAAGCAGATTTCATCTTTCGAGTGGAGGAGTCCAAATGGGTCTCTCCAGTTGTTATTGTGCCCAAGAAGAACGGAAGATTTAGGATATGTGTCGATTTCAAACCTTTGAATGCTACCACAAAAAGGAATCATTATCCACTACCCTTTCTAGATGAAATCCTCAATCAGGTTGCAGGTCATGAACGTTACTCAATCATGGATGGATTTTCTGACTACTTTCAGATCTTGATAGCGATTGAAGATCGATTGAAGATGACCTTCATTACTCCTTGGGGTTGTTTTGCCTACAAAAGAATGCATTTTGGGCTGGTTAATGCATATGCTACCTTCCAAGGATAGATGAATAGAGTGTTTGGTCCCTACTTGGGTAAGTTCATTCGTGTTTTCATGGATGACATTGGGTGTTAGAGCTCAAGGGTCACACATTTGGAGAAGCTGAGGTTGATTTTTGAAAGGCTTCAACAAGAGGGTGGGAAACTCAACCCAAAGAAGTGTAAGTTTGCTCATGCCAGAGTCCATTTGCTAGGACATGTGGTTTTCCAAAATGGAATAGAAGCTGACCCAGAGAAAGTTAAGGCTTTATTGCTTATGGATCCGCCCAGCAACACAAAGGATTTGGCATCATTTGTGCATAAGCGCAGGTACTTGTCACGTTTTTTCTGGATGCTATGTCAGTACATGTATTCTCTCCAGAAATTGAGTTCAAGGGTTTGAATGGAATGAAGACATGCAACAGGCTTTTGATGGCATCAAGGAGGTATTGTGTGCTTTACCAACAGTGAGTCCTCCCGACTTGCAGTCGATTTTCTATGTATCTATTAGTGTGGGGTCAGTAGCTTTTGGGTCAGTTCTCTTACAAAAGCAAGGAAGGAACTTCAAGCCGGTTTACTTTGAGAGCAAGATGAAGAATGTAAGCGAGTTCTCCTACACGGAAATGGAACAGTGGGTATTCGTCTTGGTTCTTGCTTGTCGTAGGTTTAAAACCTATTTGTTTCCCCAAAAGTTCTATGTGCTCACCACATCGAATCTTTTGCCGGATGTAGTACAAAATTTGAAGCCTAACAAGCGCATCTTAAAGTGGACTTTGGAGCTTCAAGAGTATGAGTTTGAGTTTAAAGAGGATCATTCTATTAAAGCTCACTTGGCAGACATAGTCGTACATAAGGGGGGCGACTCGAGCTTCCATCTTACCCAAGGGTTGACAAGGATGATCATGAAGAGTAAGTAGATATTACAGATGTGTATACAATGATGTTTGATGGTGCATACACGAAAGTTCTTCAAAAGGCATGTGGTGGGG
This sequence comes from Adiantum capillus-veneris, assembly GCF_014529385.1. Lineage (NCBI taxonomy): Eukaryota > Viridiplantae > Streptophyta > Polypodiopsida > Polypodiales > Pteridaceae > Adiantum > Adiantum capillus-veneris. The sequence continues at coordinate 42,364,967 of NC_140939.1, forward strand.
TAGTCATTAAGAACCCAAAAGGCGATGTAATCTTTTCTAGAGCTTACGATCTTGATGAAGCTGAAAGTAACAATGAGGCCGAGTACCTCATGCTTTTCCTTGGGTTGAAGCAGTGTGTTGAGTTTGGACTGAAGAGGTTCATTGCAAAAGGGGATGCATTGCTAGTCATGAATTAGTTTCTTGGTTTGTGGAATGTTAAGAAAGACAATTTGAAGAAGTGTTTCTATGGCATCAAGAAGCTTTTGCATGAGTTTGAGAAGATACAATTTAAGCATGTTCCTTGGGAGCAGAATAAAGAAGCTGATGAGTTGGCTAGGGACAAGTTGGATGCCTTGGTAGCTCCTTTAAAGGTCAAGGAAGCCTTGTATGCAGGAAGGGAATCATTGCAAGATGTAGAAGTATTTCTTGGTAAAGGGCAATGTCCAAAGGGCATGTCAAAGGTTCGGCGTAAGAGAATAGTTGCAAAAGCAAGAAACTACACATTGGTAGGTGAGGATCTCATGCTTTATGGCAAGGATAGCATTTTGAGAAAAGTGTCGTACAAAGAAGAGATAGGCTTGATTTTGGAGCACTTCCATGAAGAAACATGCCATCGAGGCAAGGATCAGGTTGTCTTTCGTGTTTTGAGAGCAGGTAGGCTGTTGGCCCTCTATGATGAGAGATGCTTATTTTTGGTGCAAGTCATGCCATGAATGCCAAGTGTTTGCAAATTGGAAGCTTTTGGGTGAGCCTCAGAAAGCTATAATGTCTTTTGATGCATTTTCAAAATGGGGAGGAGATGCTGTAGGTCCAATGCCAAGGACCAACAATGGTAAAAGGTATATCCTTGTGGCTGTGGACTATTTGACAAAATGGGTGGAAACAGGAGCAGTAAAAGATGTAACAGCAGGAAGAGTGGCCTCTTTTTTATATGAACAAGTGTGTTGCAGGTTTGGAGCTCCTATGGTTATCATTTCTGATCGTGGACCAGGGTTTAGGGGGAAACTTGTTGCTGTTCTCATGGAGAAATTGAAAATTCAGCATAGGCATTCTTCTCCTTACTACCCACAATGCAATGGGTTGGTTGAGAACTGCAATGGTCAAATTGTGAAGATGCTATCAAAGTATGCTAGAGAGCATCCTAAAGAGTGGGACTTGGACTTGGAAAAGTGTTTGTGGGCTTATAGAACTGCGTATAGAGTGTCAACACAGTTTACACCATATGAGCTTGTTTATGAAAAAGAAGCTCTTATGCCCATACAAGTGCAGTTGGATGCCTTGAAGTTGTTGTGCAGAATGCAAGGTGAGCATAGTGACAAGCTGTAAGAAAGAATTCTTTCTCTAGAGTTGTTGCGAATGAATAGAGAGAAAGCCAGTGATTATTATCTTCAACAAGCAGAGACAAGGATGGAGAAAATGAATAAGAGGCTGCCAGAGAAAGAAATCAAAGAGGGAGATCTAGTGATGAAGTATGATTCTCACTTGGATTTTACTTTTCAAAAGAAGTTGAGGGACAAATGGTTGGGTCCATACAAAGTGAAGCATATATTTCCTAATGGCACCTATGAGTTGGAAAAATTGTCTGGTGAACGTTTGCGCTACAGAATAAATGGGTATCGATTGAAGAAATATTTTGCGAGGGATGTGGTTCCAGATGAAAATAGTCTCTTGGTTGAGCATAAATGCTCTACCTAGAGGGTGGGCAATGATGATAGACCACTTTTGGCGTGTACAAAGTAGCATTTATATGCATGGTCATATGTACAAAAAGATGTAAATACATGCATTTGGGAGCTTTGCAAAGTGGTTTCAAGTTCCAAAAAAGGTGCAACGTGTGCACATTGTAAATATGCGTGCTTGCGTGTCGGCAGTCGAGCATATGTACGTGCCTGGATAGAGTATCGGGGCCTTGGATATGGTTCTAGGTGGCTTATTTTGGATCTTTATAATTTTTTTGAGCTTTCTAGAATGTAAATAATGCAAGTGACAAGTGTGGGTACTCTCATCGCGCTCGAGAAGTTTGACACATGCGGTAACTGTCTATTTGCGGCGCCTGGTTTGCGGTGATACGTGCATCACCCTAGAAGTGGTCAAAAATGGAATGTGGGGATGTGGAAATGTGCTTTAGGTATCGAGGATCAAGCGCAAAATTTATGTGAATTTTGGAGTCCGTTTGGGGTTTTTCCTACAAAAAATGCCCGCCACGGGTCAAAACTGGCCACAACTGGGCCAAAAAGGGTCAAAAAATGGTCAAAAAAGGTGTCAAATGGCTTCAAACTGCCACATCACTCACTGGTGGAGGGTGTAGGGTTCCTACAGGTGGTCTAGTGCAGTCCCGTTGCGTTCGCGTTCTGTTTTCGAGTGTGTGGAGGAGTGAATGAGACCTTTCTCTCTTCTATTTTGCACTTGGGAGAGTCTATGGGAGTTCTTATTTTTCCATGGATGTGTGTGTGCAAGGAATTGAGGGAAGAAGGTGCGGCTTTCTACAAGACTATGTGACCCTGTATCGGTGCCATTAGGGTTGGAGCTACTCCAAAGAGTCCAACAGAGTGGAGTTTGGTGAAGCTTTTGCAGTGGTTTGAGAGTGGAATTTTGTGTCTGGAGTTTTTGGTTTTTGATGGTTTATCTTGTATATTTTGGTCACCATCAAGCGTGATTTCAAGTGTTGATAACCTCGACTCACCTTGTAGTGCCTGCGGGCAGGCAAGGGCTTGTAGGTCGAGGCGTTTGGAGTTTGAATTGAGCTTGTGGGTAGAGTTTTTAGGGAGCTTTTGAGTGGTAGTGATTGAGGTGAGGAATTCAAGTAAATTCCTTGTGTTGTGTTGAGTTTTCTGGGTGTGTGAGTGTGCGCACGACATCTTTTGCTCCATCACCGTTTATGAAAGCGATTACATGGGGACGACAATGTCATTGGCCAACAGATTCTGGTAGATTTCATTGAACCTCCTACCTTACCGCATGAACCTGAATGAATTCTCGACTATCATGATTTATGTACGCGTCATCATGTACGTCGACAAGCTTTAATCAAGTGAAAAGATCGGTGCCACTTGGAAAAACATTAGTGTTCTTAATAAGAAGTTTACCACTTTTGTTTTTGAGGACGAAAACTCTTCCTTAAGGCGGGAATAATGTCAAGACAAGGGCAAGGCCAGGGAGTCATGGACTGGGCCAGGGGCCGGGCTAGGTAGTGTGGAAAGGGAATCCGGCTAGGGCAAAGGGCTAGAAGCATTGCCTATATAGTGGGAGGTTGGGAGGTGGATTCCAAGATCTAGTCACCCCTAGGATTTACAAAGACATCTTTGTTCAAGATGATTCCCAAAATTTCCTGATCGAATTTTCGTCCTCTTTAACTTTGCAAAAGAAAGTTTTCTCAAAATATTTACCAATTTTGAGATACGTCACTCAGACTACATGCACGTCTAAGGGTACACAGCTGCATATTTTTACATATCTATTTTGACCTGTAAAAACAACACATTTGTTGGAATAGGGTTGCAGAGAAACGCACACATCTTGGAGAAGAGGAAGGAAACTCAAGGAACACAATAGAGAGTGTGTTACTTAGTGTGAAATGGAAAGATAGATAGCCCTAGAGTGATGGGCGTATATACAATGCTAGGGGGAAAAAACCTCCTAAAGAGGGAAAAAATGCCCTGGCGATCCTAGTGTGGCACATGAGTAAAGGGAAGTGCCATGCCCTGAGGACATGATCAATCCACAAAGGGGAGCAAGCCCAAAGCTTTGCGGAAAGCTTCAAGCTTCTCACGAGACAATTCCTTTGTGAAAAGATCTGCAAGGTTGTCCTATGTTGGCACATAAGCCAAGCTGATCTCTCCTGCTGAGAGCCTCTCCCTGACATAGTGGTAATGCACCTCAATGTGCTTTGTGTGAGCATGAAAAATTGGGTTCCTTGCAACTGCTAATGCGCTCTGACTATCAATGTAGATAGTGTTGGCAATGTCCTATCCAACGCCCAAATCAGCCATAAGGCGTCTGAGCCATACACACTCACAACCGTAGCTGTGAAGACTGTCCTCTACTCAGCCTCACAACTCGAAGTGGCAACAATAGGTTGCTTCTTGCTCAACCATGATATACATGACCTGCCAAGCATGAAACAAAAACCACTTGTGGACACTCGTGTGTCAAAACAACCAGCCCAATCTGAGTCCGAAAAATCATCTAAATCTGGCGGCAATGATCCCCCCTTGGATAAAACAAGCCAAGATGTAAAGTGCCACTAAGGTAGCGAAAAATCCTCTTGACAGCCTGCCAATGCTTAGACCTTGGGCTATGCATAAATCTGCTGACCTGTGAGACTGCAAACTGAATATCTGGTGTCGTGTTGCATACATAAATGAGGTAGCCAACAACAGTTTGGTAAAGAGTGACATCAGCAGGATCGCCAGCATCATGTAGACTCAACTTCAAACCTGTTTCCATGGGAGTGGAAATAGGTTTGCAATCCTCAAGTCCAAACTTACATATCAATGATCCCCCCTTGGATAAAACAAGTACAAACTTACATATCAATGATCCCCGTTGCAATCCTCAAGTCCAAACTTACATATCAATGATCCCCCCTTGGATAAAACAAGTCCAAACTTACATATCAATGCTCCCCCCTTGCAATCCTCAAGTCCAAACTTACATATCAATGATCCCCCCTTGGATAAAACAAGCCAAGATGTAAAGTGCCACTAAGGTAGTGAAAAATCCTCTTGACAGTCTGCCAATGCTTAGACCCTGGGCTATGCATAAATTTGCTGACCTGTGAGACTGAAAACTGAATATCTGGCCTCATGTTGCATACATAAATAAGGTAGCCAACAACAGTTTGGTAAAGAGTGACATCAGCAGGATTGTCAGCATCATGTAGACTCAACTTCAAACCTGTTTCCATGGGAGTGGAAATAGGTTTGCAATCCTCAAGTCCAAACTTACATATCAATGTTTCTATGTAACTTTTCTGACACAAGGCAATACCACCATCATACTGCTTAAGTGTATACCCAAGTAATGATGCAACAACCCCAAATCTTTCATCTTGAAAGTAGCATTCAAATCAGCCATAAATTCAGAAACATGTCTCTCATTTGGTCCAGTGATTAGCAAATCATCGACATAAAGAACCACAATGAGAAGTACATCACCCTCACGCTTTACATACAAGGTGCTTTCTATTGGACTGTTATGAAAGCCTCGTTTAACCAAATGAGTGTCAGCTTTCTCATACCAAGCACGAGGAGATTGCTTCAACCCATACAAAGCCTTCTTACATCTGCACACTTTGTCCTCTTGTCCTTTTATGACAAAACCATGAGGCTGCCTCACATAAACTTTCTCAAATATGTCACCATTCAAGAAAGCAGTAACAATGTCTGATTGATGTACATCCCAACCAAAATGAGCTGCCAATGCACATAGAAAATTCACAGTAGTCATAGACAAGTGGGAGCAAAAGTCTATGCCTTTTTGCTGTGCATAACCCTTTGCAACAAGTCAAGCCTTATGGCGATCGATCTCACCATCCGGTTTTCATTTCAACTTGTAAACCCACTTCGTACCAATGGCCTTTTTCCCAGGAGGAAAAGCACATAAAGTCCATGTGTCATTTTCTATAAGTGCATCATATTCTGAAGACACAGTAAACATAACTACTCAAAGAATATCAGAGTAAGCAGAGACAATACACTGAATAGTTTCTGCACTGCACCATCATCATCACACTCATATCAGAGAACAGATACATCGTGCGCAGATACATTCCCCACTTATATAGATAAATCCGACTTAACTACCCAGTCACAAGACATTCAGCAGACTGCAACTGAAAGACAGTTACATCCGACTTGGCAAAATACAGCTCAGTAAATATCCGATAATTCAAAATCCGACTTAGCTATTCATAGTCAGTTTCTAACATGTGCCTCTCAACACATGGCACGTCCCGGTGGTAGATTTCGCAGAAATCTGACCCGGATCCACAGATCCCTTGATCTGGAATCCACCCTCTGCTGCACAGCTTCTTCCTTACTCTGGTCCTCAGCATTCACTTTATGATCCACCAGCTCTGCTTCCTTTACTGCATCTGACTCTGCTGCATCAGCTTTTCCCATTTCCACCTCTTGTGCTATATCTGCAATCACAGTATCAATCTGCTCTTCTGCAACTTTCTCCTCAGCTACATCCTGCATCAAAAAACTATTAGTAAAATTCTCCTCTTTCTTTTCTGCCTCTACAAGCTGCTGTCTCTGATTCTCTTCCATCTGCTGAACTTGCTGCTTCAAACAGTCTCTCTCCTTTTGCAATTCCTCCACTTCCTTCAACAATTGTGCTTCTACCTCATGCACTAACCCTGCCTTTATCACCTCATATGGATACTTAATGACAAATCTCATTCTCTCCTTGGTCTTTTGCCACATCTGCTGTGCAACCAAAGCTAACTGCTGCTTGAGGATAGACACTTCTCCTTCTTTCATTAATAATGCACTCAAGCTAATTTCCTCCTGTGCCAACATCTGTTGCTCTAGTACCTCCAAAGGTTCCAATCTCAACCTCTGCATCTCCACAGTGACCTGTAACTCTGCATTCCTCTTTGCCATGTCTTCCAACTCCAAAGCAACAGCTGCCTCCACTTTCTCAGTCCATTGCTTAAACTCCCCCAATGATCTCTTCACTTTTGCTAACTCCATCTTCTGTTTCCCCACTGTTTCCTCCATATCCTGCTCATACTTTACTTTCATCATAGCTATCTGCTCTTCAAACTCTTTCACCTGTGACACCTGTCCTTTAAACTCCATCAACTTTTCTGCATTCCTTTCAGCTTGATACTTTGAACCTTCAGCATATTATTCTGCTGCCTCACAAATTCCTGCACCTGCTGCAGCATCTGAACTACTTTATCACTGTCCAATTTCCCAGTATCTACTGATACTCCAGAGACTTCCTCAGCACTGAAATCTAATCTAGAAAACACTCTGCTGACTGGTTCAGACTTCTTCCTCTTGTTGGATAATGTGAAAGCCTTACAAAGCTTTATTGGTGTTTCCTCTGCTTTTACCTGCATTGGTGAATCAACATCCATGGTGCCAAAATCTGCAAACTGCATTTTTGCTGTGATTTCTTCAAAGGCCTCTCCTGGAGTATATTTGGCTTTCACCAAATCCTCATAAGCCTCCATATGCTTGGCATTAATCTTCACAAATCCTAACTTTTCAGAATGCACCATGATAGGCTGCTCAATCTGAACTGGCTGCTGCTTCTCCTGCACCAGTTTTTCTGCTTTCACAGGCCACCTTGCTTCACCACTCTGTACTCTCTGTGCAAAAAAGAACAATGCTGACAAGTAGCCACATAACCTACTATTTGCCTGTGTCTTCCTCTTGTCTGAAGAATGAATCTCTGCTGCCAACTTTTCATACACCCAGTGAGCCCAGCTCACTTCTCCTCCCTGCTCTGCATAGCTTAATGGTGCAAAGTTTTCTTTTGACATATAGTCAAACTTCACAATGAAGCATAGCCTCTCCAAGTACCACTTCAGCTGCTCTCTCCTAGCATATGCCACATTCTTTAACATGTAATACTGCCTGCCTCCTTCTCTTGGACCAAACTCCTTTTTCAGTGCTTCCTCTGAACACTTTGGAATAGGTGTATTAGGATGCAAAGGGAGCTTGAACACCTCAGACACCAACTCCACACTGAGTATCACATGCGGTGACACTCTCCCCTTAGTCTTCCTAAGTATTTCCAACTGAGACTTTGCATACACATTGTTTCTACATTCTTCCCAAGGCAGAATCACAAAATCATACAATCCTACCTACTGCAACCATATGGCGTTGCGCTCTGCCTGACAATCTATGTCAACTTTGAAGTCCATAAAAGGGTCCATTAATGCTTGCATCACCTTACCTTCTGACACAGGAGTCGGCGTTGGCGTTTCCTCTTCTGCAGAGTCACTATTTTCGTCTGTACTGCTAACGTCAAGCCGCATAGGCAAAGCTTTGCTTCTCAAACATCGCCCTGAACCTTCGGTCTGCTCCTCATCAGGCTGTGGTTGCATGGCCATCAATTGCTTTGCTTTCGGCATGGCAGGACTGAATAAGACTTCTTCAAGCGAAAACCCGAATCCTCTGCGCTGCTGCATGTGAACTGGACGTACTGAACTTTTGTTACATGTATGATTATACTCGCTGCACCATGCACACATATCTCCACCCGGTATCCTTGAAGTGCTACGAAACTTCTTTTCAGCACGCTCCCCGAGGCTATTAATCGGGCCTAATAATTTTTTATTAAAAATTCCGACTTGGTCAGTTCCGACACAGGTACTCTTCCAACATCTGCAATGTTGAATCAGATGTGCACTTTGGAACTGCCTACTTCCTCCAACCTGTGAATTATATGGGATACTATGAAAAGACCTCCTAAAATCCATGCAAGCCAGCATTTTTCCTTTTCCTTTTGCTGATTCTGAATCTCCTGGCTGTAGGGGTATTACAGTCATACAGGCTACACTTGGCCAGTCCAAATGAGGTGGCTTTCCCTGAAATTTCTTCAGCCTGAAACCATTAACTGCCTTTTCCACTCTTGTACCAAACACATCAGCTATGATGAATGTCCCTTGTCCTTTATCCTGCACAATCTGATATGGTCCCTGATATCTCAATGACAATTTACCAGGATGTGGTCCCAGCTTAGAGTTGTACAACATTACCCAATCTCCAACCTGAAAGATCTTGAACTTCACATTCTTGGTCACCCATGCTTGTCTTCTTCTTTGTATGACTTCAGTAATGTAAGAGCTTACTAACCTATCCTCCTCCAGCTGCATCAGATATTTGTTCCTGTGTAGTACTGACAACTTTGGAGACTGCTTCTCTACTGAGACTCTTAAACTTGGTACCACAAACTCCATAGGCACCACAGCTTCCAGCCCATACACCAGCTTGAATGGTGTCATACCAGTAGTGACTTTGAAAGCTGTTCTGAAGGACCATAAGGCAGAATCCAACTTATCATCCCAATCCTTCTGATTCTCTGTCACAATCTTTTTCAAAATCCTTATCAGTGTTTTGTTGGAGCTCTCAGCCTGACCATTAGCTTGTGGATGATATGCTGTAGACTTCTTGTGCATAATCATATGTGTCCTTGTTAGCTCTGAAATTACTTCATTCAAAAAATGAGTTCCTCTGTCACTTACCAGCTCCACTGGACACCCAAACCTGGTCATAATGTTATGATAAAGGAATCTGGCCACACTTGAAGCTTTATTATCCTTCAATGCTACTGCTTCTACCCACTTAGTGCAATAATCTGTAGCCACTAAAATGTATCTGCATCCCCTCTTGGAAGTTGGTTTGACAGGTCCTACAAAGTCCAAACCCCACTTTTGAAAAGGTTCCAAAGGCAAAATAGGATGATCCCCCATCCTATCCCTGTTTGAATCAGGTTGACCTGTTTTCTAACAAATTACACATCTTTTGGCATAATCATGTGCATCCTTTAAAACTGTGGGCCACCATAATCCAGCCTGAAAAATCTTCTTCCCTATAATATCTCCAGAGAAATGCCCTCCTGCTGTGCCTGAATGTGCTTCCTGCAAGACTGCACTTTGCTCAAATTCTGGCACACATCTTCTTATCACTTGATCAATTCCTTTCTTATATAGTGCCCCTGCAATAACTAAATAGGGTCTGGTTTTCAGTGCAAATTTTCTTCTCTGATCAGCATTGAACTCCCTTGGTATAGTTCCATCAGTCAAAAACATCAGCAACTGATCATACCAAGAATCAGTCACAGCAGTCTGCACATCAAACAGCTGAGCATCAGGAAGTGCATCATCTACCCCAGTAGGTGCTTCACCTGTTTCAATCCTGCTTAGATAATCTGCAATTACATGCTCCTTCCCAGGAGTATGCTCAATCTGAAAGTCAAACTCCTGCAACAACAACATCCATCTTGCAAGCCTTCCAGTAAGAAGTGGCTTCTTGATCAAATACAACAAGGCCTGATGATCAACATGAAAAACTATCTTGTTCCCCAACAAGTAATGCCTGAACTTATTCAATGCATATACCATCCCTAAAGCTTCTCTTTCTGTCACAGGATAGTTTCTTTCTGCACCTGTGAGAACCCTGCTTGCATAATACACAGGTCTAAACCATCCCTTCTCCTTCTCCTGCATCAGTGCAGCTCCTATTGCTATATCCGAGGCATCAACAAACACATGAAAAGGCAATGACCAATCAGGTGGCTGCAAAATTGGTGCTACTGATATCATTTTCTTCAACATCTGAAATGATTTCTGTTGAGGCTCATCCCATACAAATGCCACATCCTTCTTTGTTAATTGAGTTAATGGCAAGCATACATTAGACAAATACCTCAAATATCTGGAGTGCCACTTTATCTGTCCAACAAACCTCATTAATTCTTTAACATTGGTAGGAACTGGTGCTGCTTGAATGGCTTCTATTTTCTTGACATCTATGGCCATTCCTTCTTTTGACACCACATGTCCTAAAAGTATTCCACTCCTCACAGCAAGTACACTTTTATAAGGGTTCAGAGCCATCCTGAATTTTTTGCATCTTTCCAAACAGAGCTTCAGATGTAGCAGATGTTTATCCTTCTTTCCAAACACTGAGAAATCATCCACAAAGACTCTCATAAAGTCCTGTAAGTAAGGTTCAAACACCTTATGAGAAACAAAATTAAATGAAGGTGATCCATTGGTTAACCCAAAACTCATCACTGTGTAGGCAAAGGCTCCCCATTCAGTTATAAAAGCTATTTTATGCTGATCCGACTCAGCAACACTAATCTGATTATAACCAGAAAAACCATCCAGAAAGCTGTACATTTCATGACCAGCTACTGCATCCAACACAGCATCACAAAATGGCATAGGAAAGGGATCAGTAATGGTTGCTGCATTCAATTTTCTATAATCCACACATACTCTTAAGGCTCCATTTTTCTTTGGCACAACCAGTATAGGAGACAACCATGATACTTCATGTACATGTTTAATGAACCCTACTACCAGGAGCTTATCAAGCTCCTCCTTCACCTGTTTGGCAAAGTTAGGATTCATTCTATATCTTTGCTGCACAATTGGTTTTGCACCCTCTTTCAAATTAATCCTATGCTGATGTAGTGCTGGGTCAATGCCTCTCAGCTGAGAATAATCCCAAGCAAACACATCCTTATAATCAACCAATAATTGCAACAGTTGTGCCAGAAATTCCCCTTGAATGTGTGCACTCACTTTGACCATTCTTGGTTCTGCCTCTGTTCCTAAATTCAGCTCCTGAAGCTCATCCTTTTCTACCCTGCTTGATGCCCCAAACTTCTTTTCATAAATTTTCTCAGCCATATCCCTGGCCTCCTTTTCTTCCTGCTGAATCTGTTCCTTATCAGACATAGCATATTTCTGGTCCACCAACTGTAACAGTTCCTTACCTTGCACTGTCTGTCCTGGTGCTAAACCTGTATCTGGCTCATCCTGTTCCTTACCTTGCTGTAACATGCTTTCCACATCTACTTCAAACACAGGTACAACAGTTGGATTGGCCTTCAAGAACTCTTCCTCTTGGTCATCTGTGACCTCATTAGAAAAATTAATAGTCTGAGCAAACAGTGGTTTCTCACTTAATGGAACCATCTTCCTTCCCCTCATAGGTATGGTTACTTTCTTCTTCCCTTTCTTCAATATGACAACATTTTTTCCCCAGTCCTGTCTTACTTTAGCCAATCTGAACCAAGGTCTTCCTAACAGCATTTCATATGCAGCTGCTGAGTCTGACATTCTGAGTACAACAAAATTAACAAAAAAGGATAATCCTGACACCTGAATTTCCTGTGCTTTGAGAATTCCCAAAGGTTGTACCCTAGATTGGTCTGCCATTTTCACCTGAAAAGGTGCTGGAGCCAGAGCTCCCAACTCCATTCTTTTGTACACTGCCTCTGGTAAAATATTCACCCCAGAGCCTCCATCCAATAACACATCATCAAAATTTTCTCCAAGAAAATGTACCTTAATAACTGGTACCACAAAGTCCACATCTGCTGGATCAATTCTATTTGCTACTGCTGGAGACAACTACCTGTCCATTGTGCCAAATCCATTCAGGTTCTGCAGCTTTCTGAACAATCTGTCTTTGAAAGCTGGAACCAATTGCAACAACTGATCCAAAGATAATTGAAAAGGTGAGCTAATAAGTATTTCAAACCAATCCTTATCCTGTTTATTCTCCACCTCCTTGCTCCCATTATTCTACTCTTCCTTCTCTTTTGGGTCATCCTCAATATCCACCTGCTTTGCCTGGTGTTTGGCAATCCTTTTTGTAACCTGGTCTCTTACCCCTTTTTGCTCCTTCCAATCCAAAGGTGCTTTATCCTTAGACCTAGTCACTGCCAGAACTTCAACATGATCCTCCTGCACACATTGGTTACAGTCACAAGCCCATTGATGTTCCTCTTCATTCCCTTGCTGCTCCTGTTCTTGGTCAGTATCTTGAAGCTGCTCATCCTGAGAAAACACATCAAACAAGATTACATTTGCTTGAGCTGCTGGCTGATTTTGCTGCTGCTGCTGTTGCTGTTGCTGTTGCTGCTGTTGCTGATTTTCAGGTTGATTGGGCTGATTATATCTCACAATGGGCATTCCCCTTTCTTCCCTATGCTTCACCCATAAAGCACAATTGGGACCTACCCAGTGATCTTGTGCACCATAGTACACACAGGGTCTCCTATTATTATTGTTCTCCTGCTCTCTCCAAGGAGGTCTAGGAGGTCTTGCCCTCTGAAATGGTGGTCTTCCCCTAAATGGTACTGCTTGATTGGCTCCAACTTCTGGTCTTCCTCTTCCTATGTTAGGTGTTGTCTGCCCTCTATTCTTTGGATTATACCAACAGCTAGCAGTGCTATGTCCATCCCTTTCACAAATGTGACAATACACTTTTTCTTTAGGTGCTACAACAGAATAACCAAACTTTTTAAGTTTGCCTACCAAATCTTGCTCAATGCTCTGCTTTTGCTTGACTTTCTTCTTCTTACTGCTCTGTTTCTTCTTTCTTTTTTCTGTCTCCTCATCACTGTCTGATGGTGAGTCTGAATCTGAGTTCCCACTGGAATCTGTGTCTTCAGATGCTTCATCTGAATCTGAGTCACTGTCTTCTTTTTCTTTTGCCTTGTTCATGCCAAGTCTCTTCTCCACCCTTGCAGTAGCAGTAACAAGGTCATCCAGACCTTCAGCAATATCAATGCTAGCTACTGCTCCCTTTAAGCTGCTTCTCAATCCTTTCAAAAAATAACCTGCTAACATTTCATTAGTGGGTCTTTCATTCCCCTGCAATCTTTCTACTAAAATTCTGAACTTCTGTGCATAGTCTTCAACCAGCATCTTATTTTGCTTAATATCTCTGAGTTTTCTCAGGACATCAGTCGGAGTCTTCTCCTTTCTAAATCTCTGCAGAAATGCCTGCTTCAAAGCATTATAAGTAGCAAAATGTGCAATGCCATATTGGCTGAACCAACTCATGGCCTTTCCTTCCAATGTGGCAGCAAACTGTTCCATCTTAACTCCATCAGCATACATCACCTGATAGCCACTTGCCTGCCACTTAGTTTCAAACTGTGCCACATGACAGTCAGCATCTTCCTTACTCCCTGCTCTAAACTTGGCTGCCTTGACCTTTGGGTTGGGTGGTGGTTGAGCCATTGGAATGGGTTGTGGTGGTCTCCTAGGTCTTTGCCTGGTAGCCCCCTGAAGTGGGTCAAACTGGATCCTTCTCCTGGTGGTTCTTCTTGCCAGGAATAAAGCTCCAATAAATTGCCTCACTCTCTCTTCTCCTGCTGCTCCTGATCCTACCCCTCCGTGGTCTACAGGTTGCTGCCCCTGAGCATCGGATGATTGCTGATTGTCATGATCATAGTTAAATGGATCAATGTTTCCAGCCTGTGCTTGAGCCCTTGTGTAGTACACTCTTCCTACTCTCCTGTCTCCCTCTGACATGCATCATTACTTGAAAATAAACGTTAACCCAGCGGATCGCCAAATGTGTTGTGGGTTAGGTCAACACATGAACATCATGCACAACAAGAATAACCATCTACTCCACCATACTTCATCAACAACAATTCAGACACAGTAAACATAACTACTCAAAGAATATCAGAGTAAGCAGAGACAATACACTGAATAGTTGCTGCACTGCACCATCATCATCACACTCATATCAGAGAACAGATACATCGTGCGCAGATACATTCCCCACTTATATAGATAAATCCGACTTAACTACCCAGTCACAAGACATTCAGCAAACTGCAACTGAAAGACAGTTACATCCAACTTGGCAAAATACAGCTCAGTAAATATCCGATAATTCAAAATCCGACTTAGCTATTCATAGTCAGTTTCTAACATGTGCCTCTCAACACTCATTTTCAGCCCTTTCCTCATCAAGTACATCATGTACATTTGCATCAGTAATAGGCTGATCTATAACATTTTCAGAAACCCCCATAGGCTGTACATTTGCCTCATTGGAACTTACATTCGTATTTCCACCACTGAAAAGATGCAACAAAGTGTCATAAATGTCCTGTGAGCTTACATTAATGTCTCTAGTACATGACAGCAAGGACTGAACATAATCTTCCACAAACACTACATCTCGTGAAACCAGAATACGTTTTGTTTGCGGATGATACAATCTATAACCTTTTCTTTCAGCACTCTAACCAACAAAAACACATTTGACAGCCTTATCATCCAATTTTCTGTGCTGCACCTGTTGCACCAAAGCATATGCCAAACAGCCAAAAACACACATGTTCTCAATAGAAGTCTTTCTATCATGCCACGCTTCATATGGAGTAATAGACTGAAAAGCTTTCGTAGGACACCTGCTAAGTACATAAGTGGCACACATGATGGCCTCAAGCCAAAAAGAATGCGGCAAATCTTGACTTTTGACCATACATCGTGCCATTTCCGTGAGTGACCTGTTTTTCCTCTCATCAACACCATTTTGCTGAGGTGTATAAGGCACTGTACATTGGTGTTTTATCCCACGACTAGCCAGAAATGCATTAAATTCATGAGACATATACTCCCCCCTCAATCGGAACGGAGGGTGCCCATAGTACATTTCAAGACATTTTCAACCATAGCCAGAAATTTTTTGAAGCACATAAAAACTTTGGACTTCGCTTTAAGTGGAAATACCCATGCATGCCTGGAGTAATCATCAATGAAAGTCACGAAGTACAGGTAATTGCCCAAGGACAGAGTTTGCATGGGCCCACAAACATCACTATGCACAAGCTGCAACCTGCATGTGGACCGAACTGAACAATCCTTTGGAAACTTAGAAGGCTGCATCTTACCCAAAATACAACCTTCACAAATATGTTTTATAGGTGCTTCAAGAGCACGGCTATTTATAGAGAATATATATAGACTCTATGGTCTTCCAGATAGTATCATTATTGACAGAGATTGAAAGTTTGATAATCACTTTTGGAGAGTTGTGTTCACAAAGTTGGAAACTACACTTAATCTTAGTACGGCTGATCATCCACAAACAGATTGTCAAACCAAAAGGGTTATCCAAGTGCCACAGGATATGCTACGAGTGTACGTTAGCAAGAAGCAAACCAATCGGAAAGCCTACTTGCTTGTATTGGAATTTGCTTATAATAGTTCAAAGCATGTAACTACAGGGTTTAGTCCATTTATGCTTTTATATGGTTTTCAACCTAGATCACCCATTGCTGTGGGATTGCCTACGGAGAGGATACAAATAGTGTAGGATATTCTCCAAGACCGTTTTGATATGCTTCGAGTTGCTCAAGAGAATGTTAAGCATGCCCAAGATTGATATAAAAAGTACGCAGATGAGCATCACCGTCTTGCTACTTTCCAAAAAGGAGACAAGGTTTTTCTCAAGGTTCCGGAGCATTCAGAAAGTCTAAAGACGGAAAAAGTTGCTAAACTTTCACCACATTATTGTGGACCATTTATCGTTCTCAAATGTACAGGTCAAGTGGCATATAATTTATCTCTTTTTTCGCACTCATGAGCTCATCATGTTTTTCATATTAGCCATTTACGAAAACAGCTAGGAAAGAATGATAATGTCATTGACACAGGTGTGTTAGTTGACATTATAGAAATGCCAAGCATCCCTCATGAACCCGAAAAGATTTTGGATTCAGCTCGCACGAGACATCATGTTAGACGACAGGTGTTGATAAAGTGGCTAGATAGACCTGAAGAAGGTTCTATATGGGAGAATGTCTCCGCACTTAAGAAACGTTTTCCTACGTTTGTTTTTGAGGAAGAAAACGATTCTCCAAGGGGGGAGGGGGGAGGGGGGGGGGGGGGGGGGGGGGGGGGGGGGGGGTGCAATGTAAGGACACGGGTTCTACGGGCAAGGCCATCGGCACGGCCGAACAATGTGTATGCTAGGGGGAGGCTATAAGATAGCATGATTTGGTGGAGACTAGCACACGACATTACTCTCCTCCTTTCACTTCCTTCTCCTCCTTACCCTTCTTCATTCATGCTTGCCTCAATTATTTGCCATTTTCCTACTTGTTGATGATGTCCTCCTTTAACCATTCATCATGCCCCAAAAAAACTCCTTCATTTCTCTATTTTTAGCTTTTAAAAAATTTCCTTGTTTGCTTGTCACGACAGCGTGACAAGCCGCTTGATGATGTGGCAGACTTGACGTCGAGGTGCACCAAACGTCGTGGAAGCAGAATCAAATAGGGGCGCCTCAAGGCCGTGATAAACTCTCACTTCTAGCCCGTGCTCGTTTGAGCTCTCATGTGGCCGCTATGAGCTTGTCTTCCCCTTTCTGCGCATTCTACTTGCTTTTGCCATGCCATGCTCCTCTTTTTTCTTCCCCTCCCCACACATTAACCTTGGGCGGCCATTTGGTGGGCACTCTATTGGGCGGTCATGCTCTTTGTGCTTTTGGGTGGCCCATTCTTGGTCCCTTCGTGGTGCTTTGGCATCCATAATACACCACACTCGGCATACACATCGATCAAGGAACTGCCTAGCAGCACATTTGACACAAAAAGCTCATCAAGAACTCAATGCGCTTTCGTAAAGGCACCACATTTGGCATATGCATCGGGGGGGGGGGGGGGGAGTGCAATGTAAGGACACGGGTTCTACGGGGAAGGCCATTGGCATGGCCGAACAATGTGTATGCTAGGGGGAGGCTATAAGATAGCATGATTTGGTGGAGACTAGCACACGACATTACTCTCCTCCTTTCACTTCCTTCTCCTCCTTACCCTTCTTCATTCATGCTTGCCTCAATTCTCTGCCGTTTTCCTACTTGTTGATGATGTCCTCCTTTAACCATTCATCATGCCCCAAAAAAACTCCTTTCACTCTCTATTTTTAGCTTTTAAAAATTTCCCTTGTTATCACGACTGCATGACAAGCCGCTTGATGATGTGGCAGACTTGACGTCGAGGTGCACCAAACGTCGTGGAAGCAGAATCAAATAGGGGCGCCTCAAGGCTGTGATAAACTCTCACTTCTAGCCTGTGCTAGTTTGAGCTCTCATGTGGCCGCTACGAGCTTGTCTTCTCCTTTCTGCGCATTCTACTTGCTTTTGCCATGCCATGCTTCTCTTTTTTCTTCCCCTCCCCACACATTAACCTTGGGCGGCCATTTGGTGGGCACTCTATTGGGCGTTCATGCTCTTTGTGCTTTTGGGTGGCCCATGCTTGGTCCCTTCATGGTCCTTTGGCATCCATAATACACCACACTCGGCATACACATCGATCAAGGAGCTGCCTAGCAACACATTTGACACAAAAAGCTCATCAAGAACTCAATGTGCTTTCGTAAAGGTACCACATTTGGCATATGTATCGGCCATTGTAGTGCTGAATAAAACATATTCCTCCATTGACCATATAGATCAAAGCATTAGATAGCATAACATTTTTCTCCCACAAACCCTATCAACCAAGCATTGCAAAATCACCATATTAGGTATATATCTCGACCCCAATAGTGTCAAGCACAAGTCCATCATCATATTGCCCAATTATGTGCAATGTATTCCAGAACCTGGTCAAAGCTTAAAACCCCCAGATGGCACACTAACCGAGGCGATCAAACTGGTATGAAACTATCCCCCAAAGAAGCTTGAACTGGCAATAACTTGGTAACCAAAACTCCGATTACAGATTTGAAAAGACCCACATGCTCCACAAGTTGAGAAATTCAGGCCCAGGAACTTACTTCATCTCTGATCCCTTATCTGTAGTTGCCCAATTCGGTACAGATCTGCAAACCACTCAACTTTAAATTGCCATAACTTTCACACCATAGCTCCAATTGATGAGTGGTAAAGACAGGCCTGGAGAGTATGTCGCACACTACAAATTTTGCCTATAAAACCACTTTTTTGTAGCATCATTGTAGCTCGGCGTAGGCACCAACTTCATTTCTAGGCACCAAAACCCACATTTTGCATACATTTCGATCATGTTGTCATATCAGATCCTGGCATAAATCATAAGTTTGGCAAAACTTGAAATTGCATGTAGATTCTCATCTTTCACCCCGGGCCCACAAAGCGGCACGAAATCCACCCCCTCTTAATCTGCACATCTTACAATATGTGCCAACCATTATTTCAAACTACGAGCAAAAACCTATAAACTTATAAGCACTGCCCCACTCTCAGCTTGCTTTGAAAAATTTTGCAACATGTGGCCTTATTAGAATATAACCTCCTCCGGGATCATAGGGAAAACGCAGTAATTTCTCATCAAAGGAATATAAGTATCCATTAGCCCATAAACCATCCTGAATCCCACCTAGATCATATGGCATATAAGTGAACCACCCCAAATCGCAAACATCTCTAGCTCCACCCCGGGTCAAATGGCATAGCAATCAAATGCTCTAGACTATGCATAAAACCATTCCCTCTTGGATCAAAAGCTAATTCAAAATCCCCGACATCATAGGGTGACATAAAATCCCATACAGCATCAAGTAATATTCGATATTTCCATATCCCTTCTGAAATTGGCTAGACCAATTGTTGATCATCAATCACAGACAAGAGCATTGGTGATGCAGCTTCACCACCTCTAGTGTTAGAATTCTGGTCTTGCATACTTGAGTACATTGGTTCTCTGGAAAACCCCTCTTCATTGGGCACTGAAGTAACATCTAGAAAAACTTCTCTATTTTGTACATATCCAAAATCTAGTAGCCAACAATTGCATAAGGCCATCATCATCCGCATCTGGATAAACTTTCTCATGCACAAAACCAAATTGCATGGTACCCTTAACATCCGTATTAAAGAATCCTTGCAAAGCCTTGTCCAGTAAACACATAAGCTTTAGGTCCACCGCTTTAGAAGATTCCTTTTTCTTGCACATCTCATCCTGCAAAGTAGGCTTTCCACATATGACAAGCATATTAGACACATTTGCTGTAAACTACTCTTCAAGTTTCTTCTCCTCATCCAAATATCTTTGAAATTTTGGAGCACCAAGTTCAGCATGCATATCAAAAATTGCATCTACTTCCTTGTCCATATCATCAGCACAATGAACCCAATCATATGCAACATCAAGAGATTCAACTTCACTATGCACCCCCTCTGAATAAGCATCATCAAGATCATGATCACTCTGCCATATTGAGATCTCTGCATCATCAAATCTTGATAAGAAAGGAGTCTGCACCCCCTATGAATAAGTATAATCACTCTGTAGATCTCACAATCCCTCTAGATTTGGTGTACCCAACCCCTGTAAATATGGTCTATCCAACTCTTGTAGATGCTCATGTACACCCCCGCCCTGTGGACCCTCATCTGTGTACAAACCCAGTGAATATTCATGCTTTTATCGACCCTGTAAGTCTTCAACTTTAGCCATTAGCATGGAATTTGGAATTCCAAGCTTTGCATAGACAGCTTGGACAACCTCTTCATCATCTTTATGCCATAATAGCCTATCATCCTCAAGCAAGCATTCATCAATAGCAGTTTCAAGCTTAGCCCTAATTTGCTTGCAAACCGCCCCATAAGTAGGCACATTAACACAATCATCATCATCTTTATATATGATTGGATCCCAACGTTCTTGAATAACTGCACCTTTAAACTTGCTCCAGTCCCTAGGGATTCACTATGTTTTTCTGTACAATACCTCGTGAGTGTACAATAGGGGGGGTTTGGATTTTGTACATAAGCATGTACAATAGCCGGGTAGCCCCTCATTATTTCATACTCATACCGTATACATAAGGGAGGGGGGGGGGGAGGGGGGTTACATTTGGGCTACATTCAACTACCTGAGCCACCTTAAATACATTAGTAAGCCTCTCTCTCTCTCTCTCTCTCTCTCTCTCTCTCTCTCTCTCTCTCTCTCTCTCTCTCTCTCTCTCTCTCACCCTTCTTCCATGGACTTTCTGGGAGCAACCCGACCATAGCAACTTAGTGGTGAGGGCAAAGGCCATGGCAAGAGGCAATGGAATTCACATGAGTGGAGACCAGAGTGGAGGCGATGGAGAGGGATGACGTGGATTTTGGACGAGTGCAAGGAGAGGGGAAGTCCGAAGGGGGGAATCTCAGTAATGGATAATTTTATTATCGTCCAACCCAGTATTTGCCAACAATTTCAAAAAAAGAAAGAAAGTGGAGAATCAACAACAATCCTGTAGCATGCGAGCACAAGTTCTTGCCAACATGGATGCCTTTTTGTATCGCATGAGAGGATTGAGGTGACACTTGTGATGCTAGGATCGACATGAGAGATGCAAACCAACGTGTAGGAAACACACAGCGGGGGGCACTCCAGGTGGTGCAAGGAAGCAAGAGCAAGTTGGCAGAGACCATTAAAAAAATATTATATAGGTGAAACTACCAGCATAGCATTGAGTTGCTTGAGGCAATCTGGCTTAGGGCAG